>NW_027039638.1:2500-52500 GCF_034236695.1 Oncorhynchus nerka | reverse complement strand
CAGAGTTTGGCTGTTTGGCTGCTTAGCCATTCAGAGTTTGGCTGTTTGGCTGCTTAGCCATTCAGAGTTTGGCTGTTTGGCTGCTTAGCCATTCAGAGTTTGGCTGTAGCCATTCAGAGTTTGGCTGTTTGGCTTAGCCATTCAGAGTTTGGCTGTTTGGCTGCTTAGCCATTCAGAGTTTGGCTGTTTGGCTGTTAGCCATTCAGAGTTTGGCTGTTTGGCTAGCCATTCAGAGTTTGGCTGTTTGGCTGCTTAGCCATTCAGAGTTTGGCTGTTTGGCTGCTTAGCCATTCAGAGTTTTGGCTGTTTGGCTGCTGCTAGCCATTCAGAGTTTGGCTGTTTGGCTGCTTAGCCATTCAGAGTTTGGCTTTGGCTGTTTGAGTTTGGCTGTTTAGCCATTCAGAGTTTGGCTGTTTGGCTGCTTAGCCATTCAGAGTTTGGCTGATTGGCTGCTTAGCCATTCAGAGTTTGGCTGTTTGGCTGCTTAGCCATTCAGAGTTTGGCTGTTTGGCTGCTTAGCCATTCAGAGTTTGGCTGTTTGGCTGCTTAGTCATTCAGAGTTTGGCTGTTTGGCTGCTTAGTCATTCAGAGTTTGGCTGTTTGGCTGTTTGGCTGCTTAGCCATTCAGAGTTTGGCTGTTTGGCTGCTTAGTCATTCAGAGTTTGGCTGTTTGGCTGCTTAGCCATTCAGAGTTTGGCTGTTTGGCTGCTTAGCCATTCAGAGTTTGGCTGTTTGGCTGCTTAGCCATTCAGAGTTTGGCTGTTTGGCTGCTTAGCCATTCAGAGTTTGGCTGTTTGGCTGCTTTCAGAGTTTGGCTGTTTGGCTGCTTAGCCATTCAGAGTTTGGCTGTTTGGCTGCTTAGCCATTCAGAGTTTGGCTGTTTGGCTGCTTAGCCATTCAGAGTTTGGCTGTTTGGCTGCTTAGCCATTCAGAGTTTGGCTGTTTGGCTGCTTAGCCATTCAGAGTTTGGCTGTTTGGCTGCTAGCCATTCAGAGTTTGGCTGTTTGGCTGCTTAGCCATTCAGA
Organism: Oncorhynchus nerka; assembly: GCF_034236695.1. NCBI lineage: Eukaryota > Metazoa > Chordata > Actinopteri > Salmoniformes > Salmonidae > Oncorhynchus > Oncorhynchus nerka. The sequence continues at coordinate 51,475 of NW_027039638.1, read as the reverse complement.
GTTTGGCTGTTTGGCTGCTTAGCCATTCAGAGTTTGGCTGTTTGACTGCTTAGCCATTCAGAGTTTGGCTGCTTAGCCATTCAGAGTTTGGCTGCTTAGCCATTCAGAGTTTGGCTGTTTGACTGCTTAGCCATTCAGAGTTTGGCTGTTTGGCTGCTTAGCCATTCAGAGTTTGGCTGTTTGGCTGCTTAGCCATTCAGAGTTTGGCTGTTTGGCTGCTTAGCCATTCAGAGTTTTAGGCTGCATTCAGAGTTTGGCTGTTTGGCTGCTTAGCCATTCAGAGTTTGGCTGTTTGGCTGCTTAGCCATTCAGAGTTTGGCTGTTTGGCTGCTTAGCCATTCAGAGTTTGGCTGTTTGGCTGCTTAGCCATTCAGAGTTTGGCTGTTTGGCTGCTTAGCCATTCAGAGTTTGGCTGGGCTGTTTCAGGGCTGATTGGCTGTAGCCATTCAGAGTTTGGCTGTTTGGCTGCTAGCCATTCAGAGTTTGGCTGTTTGAGTTTGGCTGTTTGGCTTAGCCATTCAGAGTTTGGCTGTTTGGCTGCTTAGCCATTCAGAGTTTGGCTGTTTGGCTGCTTAGCCATTCAGAGTTTGGCTGTTTGGCTGCTTAGCCATTCAGAGTTTGGCTGTTTGGGCTGCTTAGCCATTCAGAGTTTGGCTGTTTGGCTGCTTAGCCATTCAGAGTTTGGCTGTTTGGCTGCTTAGCCATTCAGAGTTGTTTGGCTGCTTAGCCATTCAGAGTTTGGCTGCTTTGGCTGCTTAGCCATTCAGAGTTTGGCTGTTTGGCTGCTTAGCCATTCAGAGTTTGGCTGTTTGGCTGCTTAGCCATTCAGAGTTTGGCTGTTTGGCTGCTTAGCCATTCAGAGTTTGGCTGTTTGGCTGTTAGCCATTCAGAGTTTGGCTGTTTGGCTGCTTAGCCATTCAGAGTTTGGCTGTTTGGCTGCTTAGCCATTCAGAGTTTGGCTGTTTGGCTGCTTAGCCATTCAGAGTTTGGCTGTTTGGCTGCTTAGCCATTCAGAGTTTGGCTGTTTGGCTGCTTAGCCATTCAGAGTTTGGCTGTTTGGCTGCTTAGCCATTCAGAGTTTGGCTGTTTGGCTGCTTAGCCATTCAGAGTTTGGCTGTTTGGCTGCTTAGCCATTCAGAGTTTGGCTGTTTGGCTGCCATTCAGAGTAGCCATTCAGAGTTTGGCTGTTTGGCTGCTTAGCCATTCAGAGTTTGGCTGTTTGGCTGCTTAGCCATTCAGAGTTTGGCTGTTTAGCCATTCAGAGTTTGGCTGTTTGGCTGCTTAGCCATTCAGAGTTTGGCTGTTTGGCTGCTTAGCCATTCAGAGTTTGGCTGTTTGGTTGCTTAGCCATTCAGAGTTTGGCTGTTTGGCTGCTTAGCCATTCAGAGTTTGGCTGTTTGGCTGCTTAGCCATTCAGAGTTTGGCTGTTTGGCTGCTTAGCCATTCAGAGTTTGGCTGTTTGGCTGCTTAGCCATTCAGAGTTTGGCTGTTTGGCTGCTTAGCCATTCAGAGTTTGGCTGTTTGGCTGCTTAGCCATTCAGAGTTTGGCTGTTTGGCTGCTTAGCCATTCAGAGTTTGGCTGTTTGGCTGCTTAGCCATTCAGAGTTTGGCTGTTTGGCTGCTTAGCCATTCAGAGTTTGGCTGTTTGGCTGAGTTTGGCTTTTGGCTGCTTAGCCATTCAGAGTTTGGCTGTTTGGCTGCTTAGCCATTCAGAGTTTGGCTGTTTGGCTGCTTAGCCATTCAGAGTTTGGCTGTTTGGCTGCTTAGCCATTCAGAGTTTGGCTGTTTGGCTGCTTAGTCATTCAGAGTTTGGCTGTTTGGCTGCTTAGTCATTCAGAGTTTGGCTGTTTGGCTGCTTAGCCATTCAGAGTTTGGCTGTTTGGCTGCTTAGCCATTCAGAGTTTGGCTGTTTGGCTGCTTAGCCATTCAGAGTTTGGCTGTTTGGCTGCTTAGCCATTCAGAGTTTGGCTGTTTGGCTGCTTAGCCATTCAGAGTTTGGCTGTTTGGCTGCTTAGCCATTCAGAGTTTGGCTGTTTGGCTGCTTAGCCATTCAGAGTTTGGCTGTTTGGCTGCTTAGCCATTCAGAGTTTGGCTGTTTGGCTGCTTAGCCATTCAGAGTTTGGCTGTTTGGCTGCTTAGCCATTCAGAGTTTGGCTGTTTGGCTGCTTAGCCATTCAGAGTTTGGCTGTTTGACTGCTTAGCCATTCAGAGTTTGGCTGTTTGGCTGCTTAGCCATTCAGAGTTTGGCTGTTTGGCTGCTTAGCCATTCAGAGTTTGGCTGTTTGACTGCTTAGCCATTCAGAGTTTGGCTGTTTGACTGCTTAGCCATTCAGAGTTTGGCTGTTTGACTGCTTAGCCATTCAGAGTTTGGCTGTTTGGCTGCTTAGCCATTCAGAGTTTGGCTGTTTGGCTGCTTAGCCATTCAGAGTTTGGCTGTTTGACTTAGCCATTCAGAGTTTGGCCTGCTTAGCCATTCAGAGTTTGGCTGTTTGACTTAGCCATTCAGAGTTTGGCTGTTTGGCTGCTTATTCAGAGTTTGGCTGTTTGACTGCTTAGCCATTCAGAGTTTGGCTGTTTGACTGCTTAACCATTCAGAGTTTGGCTGTTTGGCTGCTTAGTCATTCAGAGTTTGGCTGTTTGGCTGCTTAGCCATTCAGAGTTTGGCTGTTTGGCTGCTTAGCCATTCAGAGTTTGGCTGTTTGACTGCTTAGCCATTCAGAGTTTGGCTGTTTGACTGCTTAGCCATTCAGAGTTTGGCTGTTTTGGCTGCTTAGCCATTCAGAGTTTGGCTGTTTGGCTGCTTAGCCATTCAGAGTTTGGCTGTTTGGCTGCTTAGCCATTCAGAGTTTGGCTGTTTGGCTGCTTAGCCATTCAGAGTTTGGCTGTTTGGCTGCTTAGCCATTCAGAGTTTGGCTGTTTGACTGCTTAGCCATTCAGAGTTTGGCTGTTTGACTGCTTAGCCATTCAGAGTTTGGCTGTTTGACTGCTTAGCCATTCAGAGTTTGGCTGTTTGACTGCTTAGCCATTCAGAGTTTGGCTGTTTGGCTGCTTAGCCATTCAGAGTTTGGCTGTTTGGCTGCTTAGCCATTCAGAGTTTGGCTGTTTGGCTGCTTAGCCATTCAGAGTTTGGCTGTTTGGCTGCTTAGCCATTCAGAGTTTGGCTGTTTGACTGCTTAGCCATTCAGAGTTTGGCTGTTTGGCTGCTTAGCCATTCAGAGTTTGGCTGTTTGGCTGCTTAGCCATTCAGAGTTTGGCTGTTTGGCTGCTTAGCCATTCAGAGTTTGGCTGTTTGGCTGCTTAGCCATTCAGAGTTTGGCTGTTTGGCTGCTTAGCCATTCAGAGTTTGGCTGTTTGGTTTGGCTGTTTGGCTTAGCCATTCAGAGTTTGGCTGTTTGGCTGCTTAGCCATTCAGAGTTTGGCTGTTTGGCTGCTTAGCCATTCAGAGTTTGGCTGTTTGGCTGCTTAGCCATTCAGAGTTTGGCTGTTTGGCTGCTTAGCCATTCAGAGTTTGGCTGTTTGGCTGCTTAGCCATTCAGAGTTTGGCTGTTTGGCTGCTTAGCCATTCAGAGTTTGGCTGTTTGGCTGCTTAGCCATTCAGAGTTTGGCTGTTTGGCTGCTTAGCCATTCAGAGTTTGGCTGTTTGGCTGCTTAGCCATTCAGAGTTTGGCTGTTTGACTGCTTAGCCATTCAGAGTTTGGCTGTTTGGCTGCTTAGCCATTCAGAGTTTGGCTGTTTGGCTGCTTAGCCATTCAGAGTTTGGCTGTTTGACTGCTTAGCCATTCAGAGTTTGGCTGTTTGGCTGCTTAGCCATTCAGAGTTTGGCTGTTTGAGTTTGGCTGCTTAGCCATTCAGAGTTTGGCTGTTTGGCTGCTTAGCCATTCAGAGTTTGGCTGTTTGACTGCCATTAGAGTTTGGCCATTCAGAGTTTGGCTGTTTGGCTGCTTAGCCATTCAGAGTTTGGCTGTTTGACTGTTTTCAGAGTTTGGCTGTTTGGCTTAGCCATTCAGAGTTTGGCTGTTTGACTGCTTAGCCATTCAGAGTTTGGCTGTTTGACTGCTTAGCCATTCAGAGTTTGGCTGTTTGACTGCTTAGCCATTCAGAGTTTGGCTGTTTGGCTGCTTAGCCATTCAGAGTTTGGCTGTTTGACTGCTTAGCCATTCAGAGTTTGGCTGTTTGGCTGCTTAGCCATTCAGAGTTTGGCTGTTTGACTGCTTAGCCATTCAGAGTTTGGCCATTCAGAGTTTGGCTGTTTGACTGCTTAGCCATTCAGAGTTTGGCTGTTTGGCTGCTTAGCCATTCAGAGTTTGGCTGTTTGGCTGCTTAGCCATTCAGAGTTTGGCTGTTTGGCTGCTTAGCCATTCAGAGTTTGGCTGTTTGGCTGCTTAGCCATTCAGAGTTTGGCTGTTTGGCTGCTTAGCCATTCAGAGTTTGGCTGTTTGGCTGCTTAGCCATTCAGAGTTTGGCTGTTTGGCTGCTTAGCCATTCAGAGTTTGGCTGTTTGGCTGCTTAGCCATTCAGAGTTTGGCTGTTTGGCTGCTTAGCCATTCAGAGTTTGGCTGTTTGCTGCTTAGCCATTCAGAGTTTGGCTGTTTGGCTGCTTAGCCATTCAGAATTTGGCTGTTTGGCTGCTTAGCCATTCAGAGTTTGGCTGTTTGGCTGCTTAGCCATTCAGAGTTTGGCTGTTTGGCTGCTTAGCCATTCAGAGTTTGGCTGTTTGGCTGTTTGACTGCTTCAGAGTTTGGCTTTTGGCTGCTTAGCCATTCAGAGTTTGGCTGTTTGGCTGCTAGCCATTCAGAGTTTGGCTGTTTGGCTGCTTAGCCATTCAGAGTTTGAGTTTGCTGTTTGGCTGCTTAGCCATTCAGAGTTTGGCTGTTTGAGTTTGGCTGTTTGGCTGTAGCCATTCAGAGTTTGGCTGTTTGGCTGCTTAGCCATTCAGAGTTTGGCTGTTTGGCTTAGCCATTCAGAGTTTGGCTGTTTGGCTGCTTAGCCATTCAGAGTTTGGCTGTTTGGCTGCTTAGCCATTCAGAGTTTGGCTGTTTGGCTGCTTAGCCATTCAGAGTTTGGCTGTTTGGCTGCTTAGCCATTCAGAGTTTGGCTGTTTGACTGCTTAGCCATTCAGAGTTTGGCTGTTTGGCTGCTTAGCCATTCAGAGTTTGGCTGTTTGACTGCTTAGCCATTCAGAGTTTGGCTGTTTGGCTGCTTAGCCATTCAGAGTTTGGCTGTTTGACTGCTTAGCCATTCAGAGTTTGGCTGTTTGGCTGCTTAGCCATTCAGAGTTTGGCTGTTTGGCTGCTTAGCCATTCAGAGTTTGGCTGTTTGGCTGCTTAGCCATTCAGAGTTTGGCTGTTTGGCTGCTTAGCCATTCAGAGTTTGGCTGTTTGGCTGCTTAGCCATTCAGAGTTTGGCTGTTTGGCTGCTTAGCCATTCAGAGTTTGGCTGTTTGGCTGCTTAGCCATTCAGAGTTTGGCTGTTTGGCTGCTTAGCCATTCAGAGTTTGGCTGTTTGGCTGCTTAGCCATTCAGAGTTTGGCTGTTTGGCTGCTTAGCCATTCAGAGTTTGGCTGTTTGGCTGCTTAGCCATTCAGAGTTTGGCTGTTTGGCTGCTTAGCCATTCAGAGTTTGGCTGCCATTCAGAGCTGTTTGGCTTAGCCATTCAGAGTTTGGCTGTTTGGCTGCTTAGCCATTCAGAGTTTGGCTGTTTGGCTGCTTAGCCATTCAGAGTTTGGCTGTTTGGCTGTAGCCATTCAGAGTTTGGCTGTTTGGCTGCTTAGCCATTCAGAGTTTGGCTGTTTGGCTGCTTAGCCATTCAGAGTTTGGCTGTTTGGCTGCTTAGCCATTCAGAGTTTGGCTGTTTGGCTGCTTAGCCATTCAGAGTTTGGCTGTTTGGCTGCTTAGCCATTCAGAGTTTGGCTGTTTGACTGCTTAGCCATTCAGAGTTTGGCTGTTTGGCTGCTTAGCCATTCAGAGTTTGGCTGTTTGGCTGCTTAGCCATTCAGAGTTTGGCTGTTTGGCTGCTTAGTCATTCAGAGTTTGGCTGTTTGGCTGCTTAGCCATTCAGAGTTTGGCTGTTTGGCTGCTTAGCCATTCAGAGTTTGGCTGATTGGCTGCTTAGCCATTCAGAGTTTGGCTGTTTGGCTGCTTAGTCATTCAGAGTTTGGCTGTTTGGCTGCTTAGCCATTCAGAGTTTGGCTGTTTGGCTGCTTAGCCATTCAGAGTTTGGCTGTTTGACTGCTTAGCCATTCAGAGTTTGGCTGTTTGACTGCTTAGTCATTCAGAGTTTGGCTGTTTGGCTGCTTAGCCATTCAGAGTTTGGCTGTTTGACTGCTTAGCCATTCAGAGTTTGGCTGTTTGGCTGCTTAGTCATTCAGAGTTTGGCTGTTTGACTGCTTAGCCATTCAGAGTTTGGCTGTTTGACTGCTTAGCCATTCAGAGTTTGGCTGTTTGGCTGCTTAGCCATTCAGAGTTTGGCTGTTTGGCTGCTTAGCCATTCAGAGTTTGGCTGTTTGGTTGCTTAGCCATTCAGAGTTTGGCTGTTTGGCTGCTTAGCCATTCAGAGTTTGGCTGTTTGGTTGCTTAGCCATTCAGAGTTTGGCTGTTTGGTTGCTTAGCCATTCAGAGTTTGGCTGTTTGGCTGCTTAGTCATTCAGAGTTTGGCTGTTTGGCTGCTTAGCCATTCAGAGTTTGGCTGTTTGACTGCTTAGCCATTCAGAGTTTGGCTGTTTGACTGCTTAGTCATTCAGAGTTTGGCTGTTTGGCTGCTTAGCCATTCAGAGTTTGGCTGTTTGGCTGCTTAGCCATTCAGAGTTTGGCTGTTTGGCTGCTTAGCCAATCAGAGTTTGGCTGTTTGACTGCTTAGCCAATCAGAGTTTGGCTGTTTGGTGCAGATGAGGATCTTCTAAAACAACAAAGCAGTTTTTGTTACAACAAGAAAATAGGTTAAAGTGTTTTGCCCAAACACTGGTAGATAAAATAATGGATGACCTGACCTGATAACCTGACCAGAGAGGTCCAGGACCTGAAAAACAGTCTGTAGTTCTCCCAGGGTCGGCTCGACGAGTTAATAAATCAGGAGAATTAGCGAGATGACAGCAATCTGTAAGTCATTGAGAGAGGACATCAGTTCAGTACGTGACAAAAACAACGAGGGATAAATCAGACTGGGGACAATTAAAGGCGGAACAACAAAGTGAGAGAAAGGATCTCAGAGATACTGAATATGGACCACAGGATGGTTGAGGTGGAGCGCGCCCACAGGACTGGAAAACCCACCACCGGCCCAGGTGACAGGCCCAGGCCGATAGTGGTCCAATTCCTGAGGTTCAAGGACAAGGTAGCTGTTCTGGAAAAGGGCCAAGTACTTGAGGGGAACGTATATCTTCCTCAACGAGCACTATCCTGAAGCTATGCCCCAGAAAAGGAAATAACTGATCCCAGCCATGAAAGCTGCCAGAGCGCGTGGGGACATTGCTTATATCCGCTATAACAGGCTCATTGTCCACCCTCCCTCCCAGAAGCCTGGAAGAGATGAGAGAGCCAAGCCTCAACCCCGCAGCACACACACACAAAAAACTGATTAATGGACTGCTGAATGGATATTCTTTTCTCTTGCTTTGTTTGCTCTTGTCCATATTATATCTATCTCTGATAAGCTACCCAGGAAAGGGCTGAAAATAGCCCATATTAATATATTTAGCCTTAGAAATAAGGTTAATGAAATCAACAACTTGCTAACACCAGATAACATTCATATATTAGCCATTTCTGAGACTCAGATCATTTATTTGATGATAGTAGCAATACAAGGCTATAACATCTATAGAAGAGACAGAAATGCTTATGGGGGAGATGTCGCTGTATATATTCCCGAGCCATAATCCCTGTAATGCTTAGAGAAGATTTTATGTCAAGTGTTATTGGTTGCAGGTTCACCTGCCTCATCTAAAACCTCTTATTTGGGGTGTTGCTATAGACCACCAAGTACTAACAGTCAGTATCTAAATAATTTGTGTGAAATGCTTGATAGTGTTCGTGATGTAAACAGAGAGGTCTACTTTCTCGGGGACCTGAATATTGACTGGTTGTCATCAAACTGTCCGCTCAAGAGGAAGATTCTCACTGTAACCAGTGTCTGTAATCTGGTTCAGGTTATTAATCAACCCACTCAACAGGAAGCTTCTCACTGTAACCAGTGTCTATAATCTGGTTCAGGTTATTAATCAACCCACTCAACAGGAAGCTTCTCACTGTAACCAGTGTCTGTAATCTGGTTCAGGTTATTAATCAACCCACTCAAAGGAAGCTTCTCACTGTAACCAGTGTCTGTAATCTGGTTCAGGTTATTAATCAACCCACTCAACAGGAAGCTTCTCACTGTAACCAGTGTCTATAATCTGGTTCAGGTTATTAATCAACCCACTCAACAGGAAGCTTCTCACTGTAACCAGTGTCTGTAATCTGGTTCAGGTTATTAATCAACCCACTCAACAGGAAGCTTCTCACTGTAACCAGTGTCTGTAATCTGGTTCAGGTTATTAATCAACCCACTCAACAGGAATCTTCTCACTGTAACCAGTGTCTGTAATCTGGTTCAGGTTATTAATCAACCCACTCAACAGGAAGCTTCTCACTGTAACCAGTGTCTATAATCTGGTTCAGGTTATTAATCAACCCACTCAACAGGAAGCTTCTCACTGTAACCAGTGTCTGTAATCTGGTTCAGGTTATTAATCAACCCACTCAACAGGAAGCTTCTCACTGTAACCAGTGTCTGTAATCTGGTTCAGGTTATTAATCAACCCACTCAACAGGAATCTTCTCACTGTAACCAGTGTCTGTAATCTGGTTCAGGTTATTAATCAACCCACTCAAAGGAAGCTTCTCACTGTAACCAGTGTCTGTAATCTGGTTCAGGTTATTAATCAACCCACTCAAAGGAAGCTTCTCACTGTAACCAGTGTCTGTAATCTGGTTCAGGTTATTAATCAACCCACTCAACAGGAAGCTTCTCACTGTAACCAGTGTCTATAATCTGGTTCAGGTTATTAATCAACCCACTCAACAGGAAGCTTCTCACTGTAACCAGTGTCTATAATCTGGTTCAGGTTATTAATCAACCCACTCAACAGGAAGCTTCTCACTGTAACCAGTGTCTGTAATCTGGTTCAGGTTATTAATCAACCCACTCAACAGGAATCTTCTCACTGTAACCAGTGTCTGTAATCTGGTTCAGGTTATTAATCAACCCACTCAACAGGAAGCTTCTCACTGTAACCAGTGTCTGTAATCTGGTTCAGGTTATTAATCAACCTACTCATCAGGAAGCTTCTCACTGTAACCAGTGTCTGTAATCTGGTTCAAATTATTAATCAACCCACTCAACAGGAAGCTTCTCACTGTAACCAGTGTCTGTAATCTGGTTCAGGTTATTAATCAACCTACTCAACAGGAAGCTTCTCACTGTAACCAGTGTCTGTAATCTGGTTCAGGTTATTAATCAACCTACTCAACAGGAAGCTTCTCACTGTAACCAGTGTCTGTAATCTGGTTCAGGTTATTAATCAACCTACCAGGTTGTTTACAAACACTACAGGAACAAGATCATCCACATGTATCAATCACATTTTTACTAATACTGTAGAACTTTGTTCTAAAACTGCCCCCCACGGCCATAGGAACATCTTATGGCCTACCTGGGACCCCAGTTGTTCATCACCAGTGAAGTTAAGAACAGTGTACATTTAAATAAAAGTTAACCTTTATTTAACTCGGCAAGTCAGTTAAGAAGAAATTCTTACTTACAATGACGGCTTCCTGGGGAACAGTGGGTTAACTGCCTTGTTCAGGGGAACAGTGGGTTAACTGCCTTGTTCAGGGGAACAGTGGGTTAACTGCCTTGTTCAGGGGAACAGTGGGTTAACTGCCTTGTTCAGGGGAACAGTGGGTTAACTGCCTTGTTCAGGGGAACAGTGGGTTAACTGCCTTGTTCAGGGGAACAGTGGGTTATCTGCCTTGTTCAGGGAGCAGAACGACATATTTTTTTTTACCTTGTCAGCCCATTTGATTTGATCAAGCAACCTTTAGGGTTCCCGGGCCAACGCTCTTAACCACTAGGTTACCTGCCGTCCCTACACTCTAACCACTAGGTTACCTGCCGTCCCTACGCTCTAACCACTAGGTTACCTGCCGTCCCTACACTCTAACCACTAGGTTACCTGCCGTCCCTACACTCTAACCACTAGGTTACCTGCCTCCCCCCTCTAACCACTAGGCTACCTGCCGTCCCTACACTCTAACCACTAGGCTACCCTGCCGTCCCTACACTCTAACCACTGGGTCACCTGCCGTCCCTACACTCTAACCACTAGGTTACCTGCCGTCCCTACACTCTAACCACTAAGTTACCTGCCGTCCCTACACTCTAACCACTAGGTTACCTGCCGTCCCTACACTCTAACCACTTGGTTACCTACCGTCCCTACACTCTAACCACTAGGTTACCTACCGTCCCTACACTCTAACCACTAGGTTACCTACCGTCCCTACACTCTAACCACTAGGTTACCTACCGTCCCTACACTCTAACCACTAGGTTACCTGCCGTCCCTACACTCTAACCACTAGGTTACCTACCGTCCCTACACTCTAACCACTAGGTTACCTACCGTCCCTACACTCTAACCACTAGGTTACCTACCGTCCCTACACTCTAACCACTAGGTTACCTACCGTCCCTACACTCTAACCACTAGGTTACCTGCTGTCCCTACACTCTAACCACTAGGTTACCTACCGTCCCTACACTCTAACCACTAGGTTACCTACCGTCCCTACACTCTAACCACTAGGTTACCTACCGTCCCTACACTCTAACCACTAGGTTACCTACCGTCCCTACACTCTAACCACTAGGTTACCTACCATCCCTACACTCTAACCACTAGGTTACCTACCGTCCCTACACTCTAACCACTAGGTTACCTACCATCCCTACACTCTAACCACTAGGCTACCTACCGTCCCTACACTCTAACCACTAGGTTACCTGCCGTCCCTACACTCTAACCACTAGGCTACCTACCGTCCCTACACTCTAACCACTAGGTTACCTACCATCCCACACCCCATGGTAACAGGAGAGAGTTAATTCAATGAGTCCAGAAATCATCAGGTAGCCAGCAACATGCAGAGAATGTGTTCTGAATTCGGGAAAGATTATATCTAATGTTGAGTATTAGCGTATAGCCTCAATGTATATAGCAGATGGCTGAGCTGAGCTCCTTGGTTATGTCCCAAATGGCAGCCTTGTCCCTATATGCCCTGGTTAAATGTAGTGCACCTACATAGGGAATAGGGTGCTATTTGGAACACCGCTCTGTGATTTACTGTATGTTCGTTCCTGCTGACAGTTTGTGACCGTTGATTTAAAACCTTTTAATTACACTTTCAAGGAAACTGAGGAAACATAATTGACAGACTTGAGTTGGAAGGTGACAATGTGAGTGAAATTCCACAGACTCTCCTGTATGCCCACTATATACGCAGTCATAAGGCCTTTATAACAGCTACACAAGACATTACAACATAGAGCTCTCCCCCAGTCTCTCCCTAGTCTCTCCCTAGTCTCTCCCTAGTCTCTCCCTAGTCTCTCCCTAGTCTCTCCCCCAGTCTCTCCCTCAGTCTCTCCCTCAGTCTCTCTCCCAGTCTCTCCCTTGTCTCTCCCTAGTCTCTCCCTAGTCTCTCCCCAGTCTCTCCATAGTCTCTCCCTCAGTCTCTCCCTCAGTCTCTCCCCCAGTCTCTCCCTCAGTCTCTCCCTCAGTCTCTCCCTCAGTCTCTCCCCCAGTCTCTCCCTCAGTCTCTCCCCCAGTCTCTCCCTCAGTCTCTCCCTAGTCTCTCCCTAGTCTCTCCCTAGACTCTCCCCAGTCTCTCCCTCAGTCTCTCCCTAGTCTCTACCCTAGTCTCTCCCCAGTCTCTCCCTCAGTCTCTCCCCTAGTCCTTCCCCTAGTCTCTCCCTAGTCTCCCCCAGTCCCTCCCTCAGTCTCTCCCTAGTCTCTCCCTATTCTCTCCCCATAGTCTCTCCCCCAGTCTCTCCCTCAGTCTGTCCCTAGTCTCTCACTCAGTCTCTCCCTAGTCTCTCCCTAGTATCTCTCTAGTCTCTCCCCTAGACTCTCCCCAAAGTCTCTCCCCCAGTCTCTCCCTAGTCTCTCCCTAGTCTCTCCCCTAGTCCCTCCCTCAGTCTCTCCCCCAGTCTCTCCCTCAGTCTCTCTCCCAGTCTCTCTCCCCAAAGTCTCTCCCCCAGTCTCTCCCTAGACTCTCCCAAAAGTCTCTCCCTAGTCTCTCCCTCAGTCTCTCCCCCAGTCTCTCCCTCAGTCTCTCCCCCAGTCTCTCCCCCAGTCTCTCCCTCAGTCTCTCTCCCAGTCTCTCCCTAGTCTCTCCCTAGTCTCTCCCAGTCTCTCCCTAGTCTCTCCCTCAGTCTCTGCCTCAGTCTCTCCCCCAGTCTCTCCCTCAGTCTCTCCCTCAGTCTCTCCCTCAGTCTCTCCATCAGTCTCTCCATCAGTCTCTCCCCCAGTCTCTCCCTCAGTCTCTCCCTAGTCTCTCCCTAGTCTCTCCCTAGTCTCTCCCCAGTCTCTCCCTCAGTCTCTCTCCCTAGTCTCTCCCCCAGTCTCTCCCTCAGTCTCTCCCTAGTCTCTCCCTCAGTCTCTCCCTAGTCTCTCCCTAGTCTCTCCCTAGTCTCTGCCCTAGTCGCTCCCCAAAGTCTCTCTCTAGTCTCTCCCTCAGTCTCTCCCCCAGTCTCCCCCAGTCTCTCTCTCAGTATCTCCCCTAGTCCTTCCCCTAGTCTCTCCCTAGTCTCCCCCAGTCCCTCCCTCAGTCTCTCCCTAGTCTCTCCCCAGTCACTCCCTCAGTCTCTCCCCCAGTCTCTCTCAGTCTCTCCCTCAGTCTCTCCCTCAGTCTCTCCCTAGTCTCTCCCTAGTCTCTCCCAGTCTCTCCCTCAATCTCTCCCTAGTCTCTCCCTCAGTCTCTCCCCCAGTCTCTCCCTCAGTCTCTCCCCCAGTCTCTCCCTCAGTCTCTCCCCCAGTCTCTCCCTAGTCTCTCCCCTAGTCTCTCCCTCAGTCTCTCCCCAGTCTCTCCCTCAGTCTCTCCCCCAGTCTCTCCCTCAGTCTCTCCCCCAGTCTCTCCCTCAGTCTCTCCCTCAGTCTCTCCCTCAGTCTCTCCCCTAGTCCTTCCCCTAGTCTCTCCCTAGTCTCCCCCAGTCCCTCCCTCAGTCTCTCCCTAGTCTCTCCTTAGTCTCTCCCTAGTCTCTCCCTAGTCTCTCCCCATAGTCTCTCCCCCAGTCTCTCCCTCAGTCTGTCCCTAGTCTCTCCCTCAGTCTCTCCCTAGTCTCTCCCTAGTCTCTCTCTAGTCTCTCCCTCAGTATCTCCAACATTCTCTCCCTAGTCTCTCCCCTAGTCTCTCCCTCAGTCTCTCCCTCAGTCTCTCCGCTATTCTCTCCCTAGTCTCTACCCCAGTCTCTCCCTAGTCTCTCCCTAGTCCCCCCCCCAGTCTCTCCCTCAGTCTCTCCCTCAGTCTCTCCGCTAGTCTCTCCCTAGTCTCTCTCTAGTCTCTCCCCTAGTCTCTCCCTCAGTCTCTCCCTCAGTCCCTCCCCCAGTCTCTCCCTAGTCTCCCCCAGTCTCTCCCTCAGTCTCTCCCCCAGTCTCTCCCTCAGTCTCTCCCCCAGTCTCTCCCTCAGTCTCTCCCTAGTCTCTCCCTAGTCTCTCCCTAGTCTCTCCCCAGTCTCTCCCTAGTCACTCCCTCAGTCTCTCCCTAGTCTCCCCCATGTCTCTCCCCAGTCTCTCCCTCAGGCCCCCCCTAGTCTCTCCCTAGTCTCTCTCTAGTCTCTCCCCTAGTCTCTCCCTCAGTCTCTCCCTCAGTCCCTCTCCCAGTCTCTCCCTAATCTCTCCCTCAGTCTCTCCCTAGTCTCTCCCTAGTCTCTCCCTAGTCTCTCCCCAGTCTCTCCCTAGTCTCTCCCTCAGTCTCTCCCTAGTCTCTCCCTAGTCTCTCCCTAGTCTCTACCCCAGTGTCTTCCTAGTCTCTCCCTAGTCTCTCCCCAGTCTCTCCCTCAGTCTGTCCCCTAGTCCATCCCCAGGCTGTCCCCCATTCTCTCCCTAGTCTCTCCCTCAGTATCTCCAACATTCTCTACCTAGTCTCTCCCTCAGTCTCTCCCTAGTCTCTCCCTCAGTCTCTCCAACATTCTCTCCCTCAGTCTCTCCCTCAGTCTCTCCCTAGTCTCTCCCTCAGTATCTCCAACATTCTCTCCCTAGTCTCTCCCTCAGTCTCTCCCTAGTCTCTCCCTCAGTTTCTCCCTAGTCTCTCCTGAGTCTCCCCCTCAGTCTCTCCCTAGTCTCCCCCTAGTCTCTCCCCCAGTCTCTCCCTCATTCTCTCCCCCAGTCTCTCCCCCAGTCTCTCCCTAGTCTCTCCCCCAGTATCTCCCTAGTCTCTCCCCCAGTCTCTCCCTCAGTCTCTCCCCTAGTCCCTCACCTAGTCTCTCCCTAGTCTCTCCCTAGTCTCGCCCTAGACTCTCCCTCAGTCTCTCCCTAGTCTCTCCCCTAGTCCCTCCCCTAGTCTCTCCCTAGTCTCTCCCTCAGTCTCTCCCCTAGTCCCTCCCCTAGTCTCTCCCCAGTCTCTCCGTAGTCTCTCCCTCAGTCTCTCCCTAGTCTCTGCCTCAGTCTCTCCCTCAGTCTCTCCCTAGTCTCTCCCTCAGTCTCTTCCTAGTCTCTCCCCAGTCTCTCCCTCAGTCTCTCCCCCATTCTCTCCTTCAGTCTCTCCCCTAGTCTCTCCCCTAGTCTCTCCCTAGTCTCTCCCTCAGTCTCTCTCCTAGTCTCTCCCACAGTCTCTCCCCTAGTCCCTCCCATAGTCTCTCCCTAGTCTCTCCCTAGTCTCTCCCTCAGTCTCTCCCTCAGTATCTCCCTCAGTCTCTCCCTAGTCTCTCCCTCAGTCTCTCCCTCAGTCTCTCCCTAGTCTCTCCCTCAGTCTCTCCCTCAGTCTCTCCCTCAGTCTCTCCCCGTGTCTCTCCCCTAGTCCCTCCCTAGTCTCTCCTTAGTCTCTCCCTAGTCTCTTCCTAGTCTCTCCTCAGTCTCTCCCCTCGTCTCTCCTCCAGTCTCTCCCTCGTCTCTCCCTCAGTCTCTCCCCTAGTCTCTTCCTAGTCTCTCCCTAGTCTCTCCCTCAGTCTCTCCCTAGTCTCTCCCCCAGTCCCTCCCTCAGTCTCTCTCCCAGTCTCTCCCCTAGTCTCTCCCTAGTCTCTCCCTATTCTCTCCCTCAGTCTCTCCCCTAGTCCCTCCCCTAGTCTCTCCCTAGTCTCTTCCTAGTCTCTCCCTCAGTCTCTCCCTCAGTCTCTCCTCCAGTCTCTCCCTCAGTCTCTCCCCCAGTCTCTCCCCTAGACTCCTCCAGTCTCTCCCCTAGACTCATCCAGTCTCTCCCCTAGACTCCTCCAGTCTCTCCCCTAGACTCATCCAGTCTCTCCCCTAAACTCCCTCAGTCTCTCCTCCAGTCTCTTCCCCAGTCTCTCCCCTAGACTCCTCCAGTCTCTCCTCCAGTCTCTCCCCTAGACTCCTCCAGTCTCTCCTCCAGTCTCTGTCCTAGAATCCTCCAGTCTCTCCCCCAGTCTCTGTCCTAGACTCCCCCAGTCTCTCCCATAGACTCCCTCAGTTTCTCCTCCAGTCTCTCCTCCAGTCTCTCCCCTAGACTCCTCCAGTCTCTCCTCCAGTCTCTGTCCTACACTCCTCCAGTCTCTCCCCTAGACTCCTCCTGTTTCTCCTCCAGTCTCTCCCCTAGACTCCCCCAGTCTCTCCCATAGACTCCTCCAGTCTCTCCCCCAGTCTCTGTCCTAGACTCCTCCAGTCTCTCCTCCAGTCTCTGTCCTAGACTCCTCCAGTCTCTCCTTCAGTCTCTCCCCTAGACTCCTCCAGTCTCTCCTCCAGTCTCTCCCCCAGTCTCTGTCCTAGACTCCTCCAGTCTCTCTCCTAGTCTCTCCCACAGTCTCTCCCCTAGTCCCTCCCATAGTCTCTCCCTAGTCTCTCCCTCAGTCTCTCCCTCAGTCTCTCCCTCAGTCTCTCCCTAGTCTCTCCCTCAGTCTCTCCCTCAGTCTCTCCCTCAGTCTCTCCCTCAGTCTCTCCCTCAGTCTCTCCCCGTGTCTCTCCCCTAGTCCCTCCCTAGTCTCTCCTTAGTCTCTCCCTAGTCTCTTCCTAGTCTCTCCCTCAGTCTCTCCCCTCGTCTCTCCCTAGTCTCTCCCTCGTCTCTCCCTCAGTCTCTCCCCTAGTCTCTTCCTAGTCTCTCCCTAGTCTCTCCCTCAGTCTCTCCCTAGTCTCTCCCCCAGTCCCTCCCTCAGTCTCTCTCCCAGTCTCTCCCCTAGTCTCTCCCTAGTCTCTCCCTATTCTCTCCCTCAGTCTCTCTCCTAGTCCCTCCCCTAGTCTCTCCCTAGTCTCTCCCTAGTCTCTCCCTAGTCTCTCCCTCAGTCTCTCCCTCAGTCTCTCCTCCAGTCTCTCCCTCAGTCTCTCCCCCAGTCTCTCCCCTAGACTCCTCCAGTCTCTCCCCTAGACTCATCCAGTCTCTCCCCTAGACTCCTCCAGTCTCTCCCCTAGACTCATCCAGTCTCTCCCCTAAACTCCCTCAGTCTCTCCTCCAGTCTCTTCCCCAGTCTCTCCCCTAGACTCCTCCAGTCTCTCCTCCAGTCTCTCCCCTAGACTCCTCCAGTCTCTGTCCTAGACTCCTCCAGTCTCTCCTCCAGTCTCTGTCCTAGACTCCCCCAGTCTCTCCCCTAGACTCCCTCAGTTTCTCCTCCAGTCTCTCCTCCAGTCTCTCCCCTAGACTCCTCCAGTCTCTCCTCCAGTCTCTGTCCTACACTCCTCCAGTCTCTCCCCTAGACTCCTCCTGTTTCTCCTCCAGTCTCTCCCCTAGACTCCCCCAGTCTCTCCCCTAGACTCCTCCAGTCTCTCCCCCAGTCTCTGTCCTAGACTCCTCCAGTCTCTCCTCCAGTCTCTGTCCTAGACTCCTCCAGTCTCTCCTCCAGTCTCTCCCCTAGACTCCTCCAGTCTCTCCTCCAGTCTCTCCCCAGTCTCTGTCCTAGACTCCTCCAGCCTCTCCTCCAGTCTCTGTCCTAGACTCCTCCAGTCTCTCCTCCAGTCTCTGTCCTAGACTCCTCCAGCCTCTCCTCCAGTCTCTGTCCTAGACTCCCCCAGTATTTAAACCAGATTCCTGTGGTGCTAACCAAGTGGTTGGATGTTCAGTCAGACACAATACTGACATGCGCTCTCTCTCTCTCTCTCTCTCTCTCTCTCTCTCTCTCTCTCTCTCTCTCTCATGCAGTGGCTCCCATTGTGTGGTCTCTTGTTCAGACTCCCCAGTCTCTCAGACTCCCATGGTGCTAAGCTGGTGGTTCTCTCTCTAATCAGACACAATACCGTCACTCCCTCTCTCCCTCCTGTTGTGTGGGCTCTCTCTCCTCGACTCCCCCAGTCTCTCAGACTCCCTAGTCATTCTATTTTCTGGTTGGGTGTTCAGTCAGACACAACGCTAACACTCTCTCTAACACACTAAGAACAGCAGCTCTCTGTGTTCTACTTTGGTGGTTCTCTCACCACCCCAAATCTCCACACCCACACACACACACTAACTCTAACCCACCCAAACACACCATGTTCCCCCACATGCTAGGCAGATGAGCGGAGGCTCGGGAGACTGAAAAGATTTGGCATGGGTCCTCAGATCCTCAAAAAGGTTCTACAGCTGCACCGGTTGATTGATGCATTTTGACTGGCTGCATCACCGGTTGGTATGGCAACTGATTGGCGTCCGACCGCAAGGCCGGCAGTCATTGCATTCGGAAAGCATTCAGACCCCTTTACTTTTTCTAAATTTTGTTACGTTATAGTCTTATTCTAAAACGTATTAAATATTTGTTTCCTTCATCAATCTACACACAATACTACAGAATGACGAAGCAAAAAAAGAATTATATATTTTTTGCTAATTTATAAATAACCAAAAAAATGAATACCTTATTTACATAAGTATTCAGACCCTTTGCTATGAGACTCCAAATTGAGCTCAGATACATCCTGTTTCCATTGATCATCCTTGAGATGTTTCTACAACTTGATTGGAGTCCACATGTGGTAAATTCAACTGATTGGACATCATTTGGAAAAGCACACACCTGTCTGTATAAGGTCCCATAGTTGACAGCGCAGGTCAGAGCAAAAACCAAGCCATGAGGTCGAAGGAATTGTCTGTAGAGCTCCGAGACAAGATTTAAAGAAGTTTGGGACCACCAGAACTCTTCCTAGAGCTGGCCGCCCGGCCTAATTGGTCAATCGGGGGAGAAAGGCCTTAGTCGGGAAGGTGGCCAAAAACCCGATGGTCACTCTGTCGGAGCTCCAGAGTTCCTCTGTGGAGATGGGAGAAACTTCCAGAAGGGCAACCTTCCCAGCAGCACTCCTCCAGTCAGGCCAGATGGACGCCACTCCTCTGTAAAAGGCACATGACAGCCCACTTGGAGTTTACCAAAAGGCACCTAAAGACTCTCAGACCATGAGAAACAAGATCTCTGGTCTGAAGAAACCAAGATTGAACTCTTTGGCTTGAATGCCAAGCGTCAACTCTGGAGGAAACCTGACACCATCCCTATGTTGAAGCATGGTAGTGACAGCATCATACTGTGAGGATGTCTTTCAGCGGCAGGGACTGGGAGACTAGTCAGGATCGAGGGAAAGATGAATGGAGCAAAGTACAGAGAGATTATTGATGAAAACCTGCTTCAGAGCACTCAGGACCTCAGACTGGGGTGAAGGTTTATCTTCCAACAGGAAAACGACCCTAAGACTGGGGCGAAGGTTCACCTTCTAACAGGACAATGACCATAAGCACACAGCCAAGACAACGCAGGAGTTGCTTTGGGACAAGTCTCTGAATGTCCTTGAGTGGCCCAGCCAGAACCCGGACTTGATCCCTATTGAACACCACTGGAGAGACCGGAAAATAGCTGTGCAGCGACTCTCCCCATCCAACCTGAGAACTTGAGATCATTTGCAGAGAAGAACAGGAGAAATACATCTCTGGAGAGACCTGTGCAGCGATGCTCCCCATCCAACCTGAGAACTTGAGATCATTTGCAGAGAAGAACAGGAGAAATACATCTCTGGAGAGACCTGTGCAGCGATGCTCCCCATCCAACCTGAGAACTTGAGAGGATTTGCAGAGAAGAACAGGAGAAATACATCTCTGGAGAGACCTGTGCAGCGATGCTCCCCATCCAACCTGAGAACTTGAGAGGATCTGCAGAGAAGAACAGGAGAAACTCCCCAAATACAGGTGTGCCAACCTTGTAGCATCATGCCCAAGAAGACACATGGCTGTAATTGCTACCAAACGTGCTTCAACAAAGGACTGAGTAAAAGGTCTGAATACTCATGTAAATGTGATATTTTAGTATTTTACTTTTAATACATTTGCAAAAATGTCTATAATCCTGTTATTGCTTTGTCATTATGGGGTATTGTGTGTAGATTGACGAGGGAGGGGAAAATCATCCATTTTAGAGGAAGGCTGTAACATAAAAAATGTGGAAAAAGTCCAAGGGTCTGAATACTTCCTGAATGCACTACAGCCCAGTAGGGCGTCACCATCCATGAACTCAGAGGAAAGCCCTAAAACTGTCAAATTACTCCAGCCACTCTCAAAGACTGCTGCTACTATTTATTATCTATCCTGTTGCCTAGTTACTTACTAGTTACCCTACCTACAGTGTCTTCAGAAATTCATACCCTTTCAAATCAAATCTAATTCTATTCGTCACATGCGCCAAATACAACAGTAGTAGACCTTACCGTGAAATGCTTACTGACAAGGCCTTAACCAATGATGCAGTTTTAAGAAAATACAACAACAACAAAAAGGTAAGAGAATAACAAATAATTAAAGAGCAGCAGTAAATAACAAGAGGGGCTATATACAGGGTATTACGGTACAGAGTCAATGTGGAGACTATATACAGGGTATTACGGTACAGAGTCAATGTGGAGGCTATATACAGGGTATTACGGTACAGAGTCAATGTGGAGGCTATATACAGGGTGTTACGGTACAGAGTCAATGTGGAGGCTATATACAGGGTATTACGGTACAGAGTCAATGTGGAGGCTATATACAGGGTATTACGGTACAGAGTCTGTGTGGAGGCTATATACAGGGTGTTACGGTACAGAGTCTGTGTGGAGGCTATATACAGGGGGTACCGGTACAGAGTCAATGTGGAGGCTATATACAGGGTATTACGGTACAGAGTCAATGTGGAGGCTATATACAGGGTATTACGGTACAGAGTCAATGTGGAGGCTATATACAGGGTATTACGGTACAGAGTCAATGTGGAGGCTATATACAGGCGGTACCGGTACAGAGTCAATGTGGAGGCTATGTACAGAGTCAATTTGGAGGCTATATACAGGGGGTACCGGTGCAGAGTCAATGTGGAGGCTATATACAGGGTGTTACGGTACAGAGTCAATGTGGAGGCTATATACAGGGGGTACCGGTACATAGTCAATGTGGAGGCTATATACAGGGGGTACCGGTGCAGAGTCAATGTGGAGGCTATATACAGGGTGTTACGGTACAGAGTCAATGTGGAGGCTATATACAGGGTATTACGGTACAGAGTCAAGGTGGAGGCTATATACAGGGGGTACCGGTACAGAGTCAATGTGGAGGCTATGTACAGAGTCAATGTGGAGGCTATATACAGGGGGTACCGGTGCAGAGTCAATGTGGAGGCTATATACAGGGTGTTACGGTACAGAGTCAATGTGGAGGCTATATACAGGGGGTACCGGTACATAGTCAATGTGGAGGCTATATACAGGGTGTTACGGTACAGAGTCAATGTGGAGGCTATATACAGGGGGTACCGGTACATAGTCAATGTGGAGGCTATATACAGGGGGTACCGGTGCAGAGTCAATGTGGAGGCTATATACAGGGGGTACCGGTACAGAGTCAATGTGGAGACTATATACAGTGGGTACCGGTACAGAGTCAATGTGGAGGCTATATACAGGGGGTACCGGTACATAGTCAATGTGGAGGCTATATACAGGGTGTTACGGTACAGAGTCAATGTGGAGACTATATACAGGGGGTACCGGTACAGAGTCAATGTGGAGGCTATATACAGGGGGTACCGGTACAGAGTCAATGTGGAGGCTATATACAGGGTGTTACGGTACAGAGTCAATGTGGAGGCTATATACAGGGGGTACCGGTACAGAGTCAATGTGGAGGCTATATACAGGGTGTTACGGTACAGAGTCAATGTGGAGACTATGGGGGTGAGTCAATGAGGCTATATACAGGGGGTACCGGTACAGAGTCAATGTGGAGGCTATATACAGGGGGTACCGGTACAGAGTCAATGTGGAGGCTATATACAGGGTGTTACGGTACAGAGTCAATGTGGAGACTATATACAGGGTGTTACAGTACAGAGTCAATGTGGAGGCTATATACAGGGTATTACGGTACATAGTCAATGTGGAGGCTATATACAGGGTGTTACGGTACAGAATCAATGTGGAGGCTATATACAGGGTATTACGGTACAGAGTCAATGTGGAGGCTATATACAGGGTGTTACGGTACAGAATCAATGTGGAGGCTATATACAGGGTGTTACGGTACAGAATCAATGTGGAGGCTATATACAGGGTATTACGGTACAGAGTCAATGTGGAGGCTATATACAGGGTGTTACGGTACAGAATCAATGTGGCGGCTATATACAGGGTATTACGGTACAGAATCAATGTGGAGGCTATATACCGGTACAGTTATTGTGAATATACATAGAAAATAACAGAGTGTCACAACTTCTACCGAAGTCTCCTTGTTCGGGCGATCGACGTCACCGGTCTTCTAGCCATCAGTTTTCATTTTCCATTGTTTTTCTTCTGTTGTTCCCACACACCTGGTTCCAATCCCATTCATTAATTGTTGTGTATTTACCCCTCTGTTTCCCCTCACGTCCTTGTCAGAGATGGTTTATTGTTATGTTCATGTTTTATGGATTGGTGTGCGAACGGTTCTTGTTCCCACGTTTATTTGATTATGGACTTTTGGTTTTGGAGTTTGTGTTTTAATACTCCATTTTAACCAAGTTTATGCTCCTGCGCCTGACTTCCTTACATACACGACGTGACACAGAGAGTAGCAGCAGAGTAAAATAGGTGTGGGGGGGTGTAAATAGTCTGGGTAGCCATTTGATTAGACGTTCAGGATTCTTATGGCTTGGGGGTAGAAGCTGTTTAGGCCTCTTTGGACCTAGACTTGGTGTTCCGATACCACTTGCCGTGTAGTACTAGAGAGAACCGTCGATGCCTAGGGTGGCTGGAGTCTTTGACAATTTGTAGGGCCTTCCTCTGACACCGCCTAGTATAGAGGTCCTGGATGGCAGGAAGCTTGGCCCTGGTGATGGACTGGGACGTACTCTGTGCACTAACCTAGTAAATCCTTTTGAGGATCTGAGGTCACATGCCAAATATTTTCAGTCTCAGTCTGAGGTTTTGTTGTGCCCTCTTCACGACTCTCTTGGAGTGTTTGGACCATGTTAGTTTGTTGGTAATGTGGACTCAGTCCTCAATCTTCTCCTTTGCTTGATCACTTTGAGGGAGAATTTGTTGTCCACGACGTGCATAAGTTGGACATTGCTTCGTAATCCCTGGTGTCTAGCATGGCTCTGGCAATATGCCTGGTCTCATCCTATCTCATAATTAATCAGATGGCACCACACGGTCAGGTCTCTGACCTCCTCCCTATAGGCTGTCTCATCGTTGTCGGAGTTGTGTCATCAGCAAACTTCATGATGGTGTTGGAGTCATGCCTGGCCGTGCAGTCATAAGTGAACAAGGAGCACAGGAGGGGACTGAGCACGCACCCCTGAGGAGCTTGTTGACAACAAGATCAGTCCGATGATGCTGTGACACACCTCCCCAGACCATGACGGACACTCCACCTCCAAATCAATCCCGCTCCAGAGTACAGGCCTCGGTGTAACGCTCATTCCTTCGACGATAAACGCGAATCCGACCATCACCCCTGGTGAGACAAAACCTCAACTCGTCAGTGAAGAGCACTTTTTGTCCTGTCTGGTCCAGAGAAGGTGGGTTTGTGTCCATAGGCGACGTTGTTGCCGGTGATGTCTGCTGAGGACCTGCCTTACCACAGGCCTACATGCTCTCAGTCCAGCCTCTCTCAGCCTATTGCGGATAGTCTGAGCACTGATGGAGGGATTGTGCGTTCCTGGTGTATCTCGGGCAGTTGTTGTTGCCATCCTGTACCTGTCCCGCAGGTGTGATGTTCGGATGTACCGATCCTGTGCAGGTGTTGTTACACGTGGTCTGCCACTGTGAGGACTATCAGCTGTCCATCCTGTCTCCATGTAGCACTGTCTTAGGCGTCTCACAGTACGGACATTGCAATTTATTGCCCTGGCCACATCTGCAGTCCTCATGCCTCCTTGCAGCTAAGGCACGTTCACACAGATGAGCAGGGCCCTGGACATCTTTATTTTGGTGTTATTCAGAGTCAGTAGAAAGGCCTCTTTAGTGTCCTAAGTCTTCATAACTGTGACCTTAATTGCATGCCGTCTGTAAGCTGTTAGTGTCTTAACGACCGTTCCACAGGTGCATGTTCATTAGACCCACTCTTGGTGGGACCCTCTCATACATCCCGTAACCCAAGTTATATCGAAACACCCTGTAGATGACACACCACGAGAGAGTGAGTGAGTGAGTGAGTGATAGATAGAAAAGAGAGAGAGAGCGAGAAGAGAGAGAGAGAGAAAAGAGAGAGAGAGAGAGAGAGAGAGAGACAGAGAGAAAAGAGAGAGAGAGACAGAGAGATAGAGAAGAGAGAGAGAGACAGAGAGCGAGAGAGAGAGAGAGAGACAGAGAGAGAGAGAGAGAGAGAGAGAGAGAGAGAGAGAGAGAGAGAGAGAGAGAGAGAGAGAGAGAGACACAGAGAGAGAGAGAGAGAGAGAGAGAGAGAGAGAGAGAGACACAGAGAGAGAGATATATTTTATAAATAATATGACATTTGTAATGTCTTTATTGTTTTGAAACTTCTGTATGTGTAATGTTTACTGTTAATTTTTATTGTTTATTTCACTTTTGTATAGTATTATCTACCTCACTTGCTTTGGCAACGTTAACACATGTTTCCATGCCAATAAAGCCCCTTGAATTAAATTGAATTGAATTGAATTGAGGGAAGAGAGAGAAAGACAGAGAGTCTGGTGCACTCTGGTTCAGCTGTAGTCCCATGCATTCTTTTACAACATGCACAGTGTAAACCATACAGCATTCCTCGCTATAACACCATGTTGGGGTTGAGAGTGGGTAATTCACCTCAGATGTTTTGAATCAAGCATTCTGCTTGACTGCATGACTATGCTATGTAAGGGTTAATGTATCGGTTATGAATGTATTATTTATAGGATATGAATGTGTTATGTATGGGTTATGTATGGGTTATGAATGGGTTATGTATAGGTTATGAATGGGTTATGTATGGGTTATGTATGGGTTATGTATGGGTTATGTATGGGTTATGTATGGGTTATGCATGGGTTATGTATGGGTTATGTATGGGTTATGCATGTGTTATGTATGGGTTATATATGGGTTATGTATGGGTTATGTATGGGTTATGTATGGGTTATGTATGGGTTATGTATGGGTTATGTATGGGTTATGCATGGGTTATGCATGGGTTATGCATGGGTTATGCATGGGTTATGTATGGGTTATGTATGGGTTACGTATGGGTTACGTATGGGTTACGTATGGGTTACGTATGGGTTATGTATGGGTTATGTATGGGTTATGTATGGGTTATGCATGTGTTATGTATGGGTTATGTATGGGTTATGTATGGGTTATGTATGGGTTATGTATGGGTTATGCATGGGTTATGTATGGGTTATGTATGGGTTATGCATGGGTTATGTATGGGTTATGTATGGGTTATGTATGGGTTATGTATGGGTTATGTATGGGTTATGCATGGGTTATGTATGGGTTATATGGGTTATGCATGGTTATGTATGGTTATGTATGGGTTATGTATGGGTTATGTATGGGTTATGTATGGGTTATGTATGGGTTATGTATGGTTATGTATGGGTTATGTATGGTTATGTATGGGTTATGTATGGGTTATGTATGGGTTATGTATGGGTTATGTATGGGTTATGCATGGGTTATGTATGGGTTATGTATGGGTTATGTATGGGTTATGTATGGGTTATGTATGGGTTATGTATGGGTTATGTATGGGTTATGTATGGGTTATGCATGGGTTATGTATGGGTTATGTATGGGTTATGTATGGGTTATGTATGGGTTATGCATGGGTTATGTATGGGTTATGCATGGGTTATGTATGTGTTACGAATGTGTTATGTATGGGTTATGTATGGGTTATATGGGTTATGTATGGGTTATGCATGGGTTATGCATGGGTTATGCATGGGTTATGTGGTATGTATGAGTAAATAGTTATTTGTAGACATGGTGGTTTGGTGGGGACGACAGCACTGTGTTTGTATGGGGGGGTTAACATGGTTTGTATGGGTTATGTATGGGTTACTGTGTTTGTATGGGTTATGCAACACTGTGTTTGGTGGGGATATAACACTGTGTTTGGTGGGGATGTACAGCACTGTGTTTGTATGGGTTATGACAACACTGTGTTTGTATGGGGAAATAGTTATTTGTAGACATGGTGGTTTGGTGGGGACGACAGCACTGTGTTTGGTGGGGACGACAGCACTGTGTTTGGTGGGGACGACAACACTGTGTTTGGTGGGGACGACAACACTGTGTTTGGTGGGGACGACAACACTGTGTTTGGTGGGGACGACAACACTGTGTTTGGTGGGGACGACAACACTGTGTTTGGTGGGGACGACAACCCTGTGTTTGGTGGGGATGACAACACTGTGTTTGGTGAGGACGACAACACTGTGTTTGGTGGGGACGACAACACTGTGTTTGGTGGGGACGACAACCCTGTGTTTGGTGGGGACGACAACACTGTGTTTGGTGGGGACGACAACACTGTGTTTGGTGGGGACGACAGCACTGTGTTTGGTGGGGACGACAGCACTGTGTTTGGTGGGGACGACAACACTGTGTTTGGTGGGGACGACAACACTGTGTTTGGTGGGGACGACAACACTGTGTTTGGTGGGGACGACAACACTGTGTTTGGTGGGGACGACAACACTGTGTTTGGTGGGGACGACAACACTGTGTTTGGTGGGGACGACAACACTGTGTTTGGTGAGGACGACAACACTGTGTTTGGTGGGGACGACAACACTGTGTTTGGTGGGGACGACAACACTGTGTTTGGTGGGGACGACAACACTGTGTTTGGTGGGGACGACAACACTGTGTTTGGTGGGGACGACAACACTGTGTTTGGTGGGGACGACAACACTGTGTTTGGTGGGGACGACAACACTGTGTTTGGTGGGGATGACAACACTGTGTTTGGTGGGGACGACAACACTGTGTTTGGTGGGGACGACAACACTGTGTTTGGTGGGGACGACAACACTGTGTTTGGTGGAGACGACAACACTGTGTTTGGTGGGGACGACAACACTGTGTCTGGTGGGGACGACAACACTGTGTCTGGTGGGGACGACAACACTGTGTTTGGTGGGGACGACAACACTGTGTTTGGTGAGGACGACAACACTGTGTTTGGTGGGGACGACAACACTGTGTTTGGTGGGGACGACAACACTGTGTCTGGTGGGGACGACAACACTGTGTCTGGTGGGGACGACAACACTGTGTCTGGTGGGGACGACAACACTGTGTTTGGTGGGGACGACAACACTGTGTTTGGTGAGGACGACAACACTGTGTTTGGTGTGGACGACAACACTGTGTTTGGTGGGGACGACAACATGTATATTGTGGGATAAATAGTCATTTGAAGACATGGTGGTTTTGTGTTCCTGGAAAACATCCTACATAGATTTCCAGTCTGGACTCTTAAGCCAACTAACCTTGTTCAGTCACAGCGTAAGAGATCTAGTGTCGAGCTGGATCGTCCCAAATGGCACCTTGTTACCTTTTTTTAAGTGCACTATACTTACAAAAGTAGTGCGCTATGAAGGGAATAGTGTGCCATTTTAGGACACATTCTCAATGATAGGTTGGCTGCAGTGGAGGAATCCTGTGCTAGCTGATTTAAACAGACTACTCCCCATAAACTCAGAGGTCATGGGGAGGAGAGACGAAATACCATTAGTGCAGATACAGACCGTATATAACATGGCTGTCCTCTGTGCAAGTCTCTCCTACGGTTCTTGTGACAGAGTGTAAATTCTGCCCCGACTGGGACACAAACTCACGACCATTCAGCGTTGACAAGTACTTTTAGGTCTCGGGAGGGCAAGTAAGGAAATCCTGGAATTGTGAGTCCATATGTAATTGCATTGTAGGTGAAGAACTTAACCCATCCTCTGCATCCCCAAAACTCTCATTGTCTATGAACACATTGTATGTAGGTAAGGGTTGTATTCTCCTGTGCGTCAGAGGACAGAAGGACAGCCATACATATTCTGCTCTTAATCTGTCCCCAACACTTAAAGGTGATTGGTAATGACAGTACCAGTCTCTGGTGATTGGTAATGGCAGTACCAGTCTCTGGTGATTGGTAATGACAGTACCAGTCTCTGGTGATTGGTAATGACAGTACCAGTCTCTGGTGATTGGTAATGACAGTACCAGTCTCTGGTGATTGGTAATGACAGTACCAGTCTCTAGTGATTGGTAATGACAGTACCAGTCTCTGGTGATTGGTAATGACAGTACCAGTCTCTGGTGATTGGTAATGACAGTACCAGTCTCTGGTGATTGGTAATGGCAGTACCAGTCTCTGGTGATTGGTAATGACAGTACCAGTCTCTGGTGATTGGTAATGACAGTACTGGTCTCTGGTGATTGGTAATGACAGTACCAGTCTCTGGTGATTGGTAATGACAGTCAGTACCAGTCTCTGGTGATTGGTAATGACAGTACCAGTCTCTGGTGATTGGTAATGACAGTACCAGTCTCTGGTGATTGGTAATGGCAGTACCAGTCTCTGGTGATTGGTAATGACAGTACCGGTCTCTGGTGATTGGTAATGACAGTACTGGTCTCTGGTGATTGGTAATGACAGTACCAGTCTCTGGTGATTGGTAATGACAGTCAGTACCAGTCTCTGGTGATTGGTAATGACAGTACCAGTCTCTGGTGATTGGTAATGACAGTACCAGTCTCTGGTGATTGGTAATGACAGTACCAGTCTCTGGTGATTGGTAATGACAGTACCAGTCTCTGGTGATTGGTAATGACAGTACCAGTCTCTGGTGATTGGTAATGACAGTACCAGTCTCTGGTGATTGGTAATGACAGTACCAGTCTCTGGTGATTGGTAATGACAGTCAGTACCAGTCTCTGGTGATTGGTAATGAGAGTACCAGTCTCTGGTGATTGGTAATGACAGTACCAGTCTCTGGTGATTGGTAATGACAGTACCAGTCTCTGGTGATTGGTAATGACAGTACCAGTCTCTGGTGATTGGTAATGACAGTACCAGTCTCTGGTGATTGGTAATGACAGTACCAGTCTCTGGTGATTGGTAATGACAGTACCAGTCTCTGGTGATTGGTAATGAGAGTACCAGTCTCTGGTGATTGGTAATGACAGTACCAGTCTCTGGTGATTGGTAATGACAGTACCAGTCTCTGGTGATTGGTAATGACAGTACCAGTCTCTGGTGATTGGTAATGACAGTACCAGTCTCTGGTGATTGGTAATGACAGTACCAGTCTCTGGTGATTGGTAATGACAGTACCAGTCTCTGGTGATTGGTAATGACAGTACCAGTCTCTGGTGATTGGAAATGACAGTACCAGTCTCTGGTGATTGGTAATGACTGTACCAGTCTCTGGTGATTGGTAATGACAGTACCAGTCTCTGGTGATTGATAATGACAGTACCAGTCTCTGGTGATTGGTAATGAGAGTACCAGTCTCTGGTGATTGGTAATGACAGTACCAGTCTCTGGTGATTGGTAATGACAGTACCAGTCTCTGGTGATTGGTAATGACAGTACCAGTCTCTGGTGATTGGTAATGACAGTACCAGTCTCTGGTGATCGGTAATGACAGTCAGTACCAGTCTCTGGTGATTGGTAATGACAGTACCAGTCTCTGGTGATCGGTAATGACAGTACCAGTCTCTGGTGATCGGTAATGACAGTACCAGTCTCTGGTGATTGGTAATGACAGTACCAGTCTCTGGTGATTGGTAATGACAGTACCAGTCTCTGGTGATTGGTAATGACAGTACCAGTCTCTGGTGATTGGTAATGACAGTACCAGTCTCTGGTGACTGGTAATGACAGTCAGTACCAGTCTCTGGTGATTGGTAATGACAGTACCAGTCTCTGGTGATTGGTAATGACAGTACCAGTCTCTGGTGATTGGTAATGACAGTACCAGTCTCTGGTGACTGGTAATGACAGTCAGTACCGGTCTCTGGTGATTGGTAATGACCGTACCAGTCTCTGGTGATTGGTAATGACAGTACCAGTCTCTGGTGATTGGTAATGACAGTACCAGTCTCTGGTGATTGGTAATGACAGTACCAGTCTCTGGTGATTGGTAATGACAGTACCAGTCTCTGGTGATTGGTAATGACAGTACCAGTCTCTGGTGATTGGTAATGACAGTACCAGTCTCTGGTGATTGGTAATGACAGTACCAGTCTCTGGTGATCGGTAATGACAGTCAGTACCAGTCTCTGGTGATTGGTAATGACAGTACCAGTCTCTGGTGATCGGTAATGACAGTACCAGTCTCTGGTGATCGGTAATGACAGTACCAGTCTCTGGTGATCGGTAATGACAGTACCAGTCTCTGGTGATCGGTAATGACAGTACCAGTCTCTGGTGACTGGTAATGACAGTACCAGTCTCTGGTGATTGGTAATGACAGTACCAGTCTCTGGTGATTGGTAATGACAGTACCAGTCTCTGGTGATTGGTAATGACAGTACCAGTCTCTGGTGATTGGTAATGACAGTACCAGTCTCTGGTGATTGGTAATGACAGTACCAGTCAGTACCAGTCTCTGGTGATTGGTAATGACAGTACCAGTCTCTGGTGATTGGTAATGACAGTACCAGTCTCTGGTGATTGGTAATGACAGTACCAGTCTCTGGTGACTGGTAATGACAGTCTCTGGTGATTGGTAATGACAGTACGGTCTCTGGTGATTGGTAATGACAGTACCAGTCTCTGGTGATTGGTAATGACAGTACCAGTCTCTGGTGATTGGTAATGACAGTACCAGTCTCTGGTGATTGGTAATGACAGTACCAGTCTCTGGTGATTGGTAATGACAGTACCAGTCTCTGGTTATTGGTAATGACAGTACCAGTCTCTGGTGATTGGTAATGACAGTACACTTCCCATAGCGTTGGTTGTGAATGTGTTGTATAATTTCCATCATCTCTGTCTAGGCTGTCATTAGTACAGAGAGTGGGTATCAAATGACAGAATAACTTCCCATAGACTGTAATCAACTGTAATCCAGAAGTTAATCAATGTTATTCCCTGCCATGTGGGAATACAGACTGGTAGGAGATGTGGAAGGCCACTATGTGTCTTAATGGCTTGGTATGGGGCTGGTTTTTATGGTGAGAACTGGTTGAGTGTGAAAATCTTAAAAGTTTGGCTTTTGTCATTGTTTGGTTGTTGGATGGATGGTGAGAATGTGGTGTGAGTGAGAGGAAATAAGGGTTAGACGGGGTTAGACGGGGTTAGACGGGGTTAGACAGGGTTAGACGGGGTTAGACAGGGTTAGACGGGGTTAGACGGGGTTAGACAGGGTTAGATGGGGTTAGACAGGGTTTGGTAGACAGGGTTAGACAGGGGTTAGACGGGGTTGAACGGGGTTAGACTGGTTTGGACAGGGACGGGGTTAGACGGGTTAGACAGGTTAGACAGGGTTAGACGGGGTTAGACGGGGTTAGACGGGTTAGATGGGGTTAGATGGGGTTAGACAGGGTCAGACAGGGTTAGACAGGGGTTGGACAGGGTTAGACGGGGTTAGACAGGGTTGGACAGGGTTGGACAAGGTTAGACGGGGTTAGACAGGGTTAGACGGGGTTGGACAGATGGAGACGGGGTTAGACAGGGTTAGACAGGGTTAGACAGGGTTGACAGGGTTGACAGGGTTGGACAGGGTTAGACGGGGTTAGACAGGGTTAGACGGGGTTGGACAGATGGAGACGGGGTTGGACAGGGTTAGACAGATGGATGGTGAGAATGTGGTGTGAGTGAGAGGAAATAACGTAGGGTTAGTGATGCAACGACAGACACAGTGACAGAGTTAGACAGGGTTAGACAGATGGAGATAGGGTTAGACGGGGTTAGACGGGTTGGACAGAGTTAGACGGGGTTAGACAGGGTTAGACCGGGTTAGACGGGGTTGGACAGGGTTAGACGGGTTAGGGGTTAGACGGTGTTAGACGGGGTTAGACGGGGTTAGACGGGGTTAGACAGGGTTAGACGGGTTAGACAGGGTTAGACAGGGTTAGACAGGGTTAGACAGGGTTAGACAGGGTTAGACAGGGTTAGACGGGGTTAGACAGGGTTAGACAGGGATAGGGTTACGGGTTAGACAGGGTTAGACGGGTTAGACGGTGTTAGACGGTGTTAGACAGAGTTAGACGGGGTTAGACGGGGTTAGACAGGGAGACGGGTTAGACGGGGTTAGACAGATGTTCTAGACGGTGTTAGACAGGGTTAGACGGGTTAGACAGAGTTAGACAGGGTTAGACAGGGTTAGAGAGGGTTAGACGGGGTTAGACGGGGTTAGACAGGGTTAGACGGGGTTAGACGGGGTTAGACGGGGTTAGACGGGGTTAGATTAGTTAGACAGGGTTAGACAGATTGGAGACGGGGTTAGACAGGGTTAGACGGGTTAGACAGGGTTAGACGGGTTAGACGGGGTTAGACGGGTTAGACGGGGTTAGACGGGGTTAGACGGGGTTAGGAGGGTTAGACGGGTTAGACAGGGTTAGACGGGTTAGACGGGGTTAGACAGGGTTAGACAGGGTTAGACAGGGTTAGACAGGGTTAGACGGGTTAGACAGGGTTAGATGGTTAGACAGGGTTAGACGGGTTAGACGGAGTTAGACGGGGTTAGACGGGGTTAGACAGGGTTAGACAGGGTTAGACAGGGTTAGACGGACAGGGTTAGACAGGTAGACGGGGTTAGACGGGGTTAGACGGGTTAGACAGGGTTAGACGGGGTTAGACAGGGTTAGACGGTGTTAGACGGGTTAGACGGGGTTAGACGGGGTTAGACGGGGTTAGACGGTGTTAGACAGGGTTAGACAGGGTTAGACAGGGTTAGACGGGGTTAGACAGGGTTAGACAGGGTTAGACGGTGTTAGACGGGGTTAGGGTTAGACAGGGTTAGACGGGGTTAGACGGGGTTAGACGGGGTTAGACGGGGTTAGACAGGGTTAGACAGGGGGTTAGACAGGGGGTTAGACGGGATTAGACAGATGGAGACGGGGTTAGAAAGGGTTCAGACGGGGTTAGACAGGTTAGACGGGGTTAGACGGGTTAGGGTTAGACAGGGTTAGACAGGGTTAGACGGGGTTAGACAGGGTTAGACAGGGTTAGACAGGGTTAGACGGGTTAGACGGGTTAGACGGGGTTAGACGGGTTAGACGGGGTTAGACAGGGTTAGACGGGACAGGTTAGACAGATGGAGACGGGGTTAGACGGGGTTAGACGGTGTTAGACAGGGTTAGACGGGTTAGACAGGGTTAGACAGGGTTAGACGGGATTAGACAATTGGAGACGGGGTTAGACAGGTTCAGACGGGGTTAGACGGTGTTAGACAGGGTTAGACGGGGTTAGACGGGGTTAGACGGGGTTAGACGGTGTTAGACAGGGTTAGACGGTGTTAGACAGGGTTAGACAGGGTTAGACAGGGTTAGACAGGGTTAGACGGTGTTAGACAGGGTTAGACAGGGTTAGACAGATGGAGACGGGGTTAGACGGGGTTGGACAGAGTTAGACGGGGTTAGACGGGGTTAAACAGGGTTAGACAGGGTTAGACAGGGTTAGACGGTGTTAGACAGGGTTAGACGGGGTTAGACAGGGTTAGACAGGGTTAGACGGGGTTAGACGGGGTTATACAGGGTTAGACGGGGTTAGACGGGTTAGACGGGGTTAGACGGGGTTAGACGGGGTTAGACAGGGTTAGACGGGGTTAGACGGGGTTAGACGGGGTTAGACAGGGTTAGACGGTGTTAGACGGGTTAGACGGGGTTAGACGGGGTTAGACGGTGTTAGACAGGGTTAGACGGGTTAGACAGGGTTAGACAGGGTTAGACAGGGTTAGACGGGATTAGACAATTGGAGACGGGGTTAGACAGGTTCAGACGGGGTTAGACGGTGTTAGACAGGGTTAGACGGGGTTAGACGGGGTTAGACGGGGTTAGACGGTGTTAGACAGGGTTAGACGGTGTTAGACAGGGTTAGACGGGGTTAGACAGGGTTAGACAGGGTTAGACGGTGTTAGACGGGGTTAGACAGGGTTAGACGGGGTTAGACAGGGTTAGACGGGGTTAGACGGGGTTAGACAGGGTTAGACGGGGTTAGATGGGGTTAGACAGGGTTAGACAGGGTTAGACGGGGTTAGACGGGGTTAGACAGGGTTAGATGGGGTTAGACAGGGTTAGACAGGGTTAGACGGGGTTAGACAGGGTTAGACAGGGTTAGATGGGGTTAGATGGGGTTAGACGGGTTAGACAGGGTTAGACAGGGTTAGACAGGGTTAGACGGGGTTAGACAGATGGAGACGGGGTTAGACAGGGTTAGACAGATGGAGACGGGGTTAGACAGGGTTAGACAGGGTTAGACGGTGTTAGACAGGGTTAGACAGGGTTAGACAGGGTTAGACAGGGTTAGACAGGGTTAGACAGAGTTAGACAGGGTTAGACAGGGTTAGACAGGGTTAGACGGGGTTAGACAGGGTTAGACAGGGTTAGACAGGGTTAGACGGGTTAGACGGGGTTAGACGGGGTTAGACGGTGTTAGACAGGGTTAGACGGTGTTAGACGGTGTTAGACAGGGTTAGACAGGGTTAGACGGTGTTAGACAGATGGAGACGGGGTTAGACAGGGTTAGACGGGGTTAGACGGGGTTAGACGGGGTTAGACGGGGTTAGACAGGGTTAGACGGGGTTAGACGGTGTTAGACAGGGTTAGACGGTGTTAGACAGGGTTAGACAGGGTTAGACAGGGTTAGACGGTGTTAGACAGGGTTAGACAGGGTTAGACAGATGGAGACGGGGTTAGACGGGGTTGGACAGAGTTAGACGGGGTTAGACGGGGTTAAACAGGGTTAGACAGGGTTAGACAGGGTTAGACGGTGTTAGACAGGGTTAGACAGGGGTAGACGGGGTTAGACAGGGTTAGACAGGGTTAGACAGGGTTAGACGGGGGGTTAGACAGGGTTAGACAGGGTTAGATGGGGTTAGACGGGGTTGGACAGAGTTAGACGAGGTTAGACAGGGTTAGACGGGGTTAGATGGGGTTAGATGGGGTTAGACGGGGTTAGACGGGGTTAGACGGGTTAGACGGGGTTGGACGGGGTTAGACGGGGTTAGACAGGGTTAGACGGGTTAGACAGGGTTAGACGGGTTAGACGGGGTTAGACGGGGTTAGACGGGGTTAGACGGGGTTAGACAGGGTTGGACGGGGTTAGACGGGGTTAGACAGGGTTAGACGGGTTAGACGGGTTAGACGGGTTAGACAGGGTTAGACAGGGTTAGACGGGTTAGACAGGGTTAGACAGGGTTAGACGGGTTAGACAGGGTTAGACGGAGTTAGACGGGGTTTGACGGGGGTAGACAGGGTTAGACAGGGTTAGACAGGGTTAGACGGTGTTAGAGACGGGGCTAGACGGGGTTAGACGGGGTTAGACGGGGTTAGACAGGGTTAGACAGGGTTAGACAGGTGTTAGACGGGGTTAGACGGGGTTAGACGGGGTTAGACGGGGTTAGACAGGGTTGTTAGACAGGGTTAGACAGGGTTAGACAGGGTTAGACGGGTTAGACAGGGTTAGACAGGGTTAGACGGTGTTAGACGGGTTACACAGGGTTAGACGGGGTTAGACGGGGCTAGACGGTTAGACGGGGTTAGACAGGGTTAGACAGGGTTAGACAGGGTTAGACGGGATTAGACAATTGGAGACGGGGTTAGACAGGTTCAGACGGGTTAGACAGGTTCAGACGGGTTAGACGGGGTTAGACAGGGTTAGACAGGGTTAGACGGGGTTAGACAGGGTTAGACAGGGTTAGACAGGGGGTTAGACGGGGTTAGACGGGTTAGACGGGGTTAGACGGGGTTAGACGATGGAGACGGGTTAGACAGGGTTAGACAGGGTTAGACGGGGTTAGATGGGGTTAGACGGGGTTAGACGGGGTTAGGGGTTAGACGGGGTTAGACGGGGTTAGACGGGTTAGACGGGGTTGGACGGGTTAGACGGGGTTAGACAGGGTTAGACGGGTTAGACAGGGTTAGACGGGTTAGACGGGGTTAGACGGGGTTAGACGGGTTAGGGTTAGACAGGGTTAGACAGGGTTAGACGGGGTTAGACAGGGTTAGACAGGGTGAGACGGGTTGGAGACGGGTTAGACGGGGTTAGACAGGGTTAGACAGGGTTAGACGGGTTAGACAGGGTTAGACAGGGTTAGACGGGTTAGACGGGGTAGACAGGGTTAGACGGAGTTAGACGGGGTTTGACAGGGGGTTAGACAGGGTTAGACAGGGTTAGACAGGGTTAGACGGTGTTAGACGGGGTTAGGGTTGGACGGGGTTAGACGGGGTTAGACGGGGTTAGACAGGGTTAGACGGTGTTAGACGGGGTTAGACGGGGTTAGACGGGGTTAGACGGGGTTAGACGGTGTTAGACAGGGTTAGACAGGGTTAGACAGGGTTAGACGGGTTAGACAGGGTTAGACAGGGTTAGACGGTGTTAGACGGTGTTACACAGGGTTAGACGGGGTTAGACGGGGTTAGACGGGGTTAGACAGGGTTAGACAGGGTTAGACAGGGTTAGACGGGATTAGACAATTGGAGACGGGGTTAGACAGGTTCAGACGGGGTTAGACAGGTTCAGACGGGTTAGACGGGGTTAGACAGGGTTAGACAGGGTTAGACGGGGTTAGACAGGGTTAGACAGGGTTAGACAGGGTTAGACGGGTTAGACGGGGTTAGACGGGGTTAGACGGGGTTAGACGTGTTAGACGGGTTAGACGGGGTTAGACGGGGTTAGACGGTGTTAGACAGGGTTAGACGGGTTAGACAGGGTTAGACAGGGTTAGACAGGGTTAGACGGGATTAGACAATTGGAGACGGGGTTAGACAGGTTCAGACGGGGTTAGACGGTGTTAGACAGGGTTAGACGGGGTTAGACGGGGTTAGACGGGGTTAGACGGTGTTAGACAGGGTTAGACGGTGTTAGACAGGGTTAGACAGGGTTAGACAGGGTTAGACAGGGTTAGACGGTGTTAGACAGGGTTAGACAGGGTTAGACAGATGGAGACGGGGTTAGACGGGGTTGGACAGAGTTAGACGGGGTTAGACGGGGTTAAACAGGGTTAGACAGGGTTAGACAGGGTTAGACGGTGTTAGACAGGGTTAGACGGGGTTAGACAGGGTTAGACAGGGTTAGACGGGGTTAGACAGGGTTAGACGGGGTTAGACGGGGTTAGACGGGGTTAGACGGGGTTAGACAGGGTTAGACAGGGTTAGACGTTAGGGTTAGACGGGGTTAGACAGGGTTAGACAGGGTTAGACGGGGAGACGGGTTAGACGGGGTTAGACGGGGTTAGACGGGTTAGACGGGTTAGACAGGGTTAGACGGGTTAGACAGGGTTAGACAGGGTTAGACAGGGTTAGACGGGATTAGACAATTGGAGACGGGGTTAGACAGGTTCAGACGGGGTTAGACGGTGTTAGACAGGGTTAGACGGGGTTAGACGGGGTTAGACGGGGTTAGACGGTGTTAGACAGGGTTAGACGGTGTTAGACAGGGTTAGACAGGGTTAGACAGGGTTAGACGGTGTTAGACAGGGTTAGACAGGGTTAGACAGATGGAGACGGGGTTAGACGGGGTTGGACAGAGTTAGACGGGGTTAGACGGGGTTAAACAGGGTTAGACAGGGTTAGACAGGGTTAGACGGTGTTAGACAGGGTTAGACAGGGTTAGACGGGGTTAGACAGGGTTAGACAGGGTTAGACAGGGTTAGACGGGGTTAGACAGGGTTAGACAGGGTTAGATGGGGTTAGACGGGGTTGGACAGAGTTAGACGAGGTTAGACAGGGTTAGACAGGGTTAGATGGGGTTAGATGGGGTTAGACGGGTTAGACAGGGTTAGACAGGGTTAGACAGGGTTAGACGGGGTTAGACAGATGGAGACGGGGTTAGACAGGGTTAGACAGATGGAGACGGGGTTAGACAGGGTTAGACAGGGTTAGACGGTGTTAGACAGGGTTAGACAGGGTTAGACAGGGTTAGACAGGGTTAGACAGGGTTAGACAGAGTTAGACAGGGTTAGACAGGGTTAGACAGGGTTAGACGGGGTTAGACAGGGTTAGACAGGGTTAGACAGGGTTAGACGGGTTAGACGGGGTTAGACGGGGTTAGACGGTGTTAGACAGGGTTAGACGGGGTTAGACAGGGTTAGACAGGGTTAGACAGGGTTAGACAGATGGAGACGGGGTTAGACAGGGTTAGACGGGGTTAGACGGGGTTAGACGGGGTTAGACGGGGTTAGACAGGGTTAGACAGGGTTAGACGGTGTTAGACAGGGTTAGACAGGGTTAGACAGGGTTAGACAGGGTTAGACGGGGTTAGACAGATGGAGACGGGGTTAGACAGGGTTAGACAGGGTTAGACAGGGTTAGACGGTGTTAGACAGATGGAGACGGGGTTAGACGGGGTTAGACAGGGTTGGACAGGGTTAGACAGGGTTAGACGGTGTTAGACAGATGGAGATAGGGTTAGACAGGGTTAGACAGGGTTAGACAGTGTTAGACAGGGTTAGACAGGGTTAGACAGGGTTAGACGGGTTAGACAGGGTTAGACAGGGTTAGACAGGGTTAGACAGGGTTAGACGGGGTTAGACAGGGTTAGACGGGGTTAGACAGGGTTAGACAGGGTTAGACAGGGTTAGACAGGGTTAGACAGATGGAGACTGGGTTAGACAGGGTTAGACAGATGGAGACGGGGTTGGACAGGGTTAGACAGGGTTAGACAGGGTTAGACAGGGTTAGACGGGGTTAGACAGGGTTAGACGGGGTTAGACAGGGTTAGACGGTGTTAGACAGGGTTAGACAGATGGAGACGGGGTTGGACAGGGTTAGACAGGGTTAGACAGGGTTAGACAGGGTTAGACGGGGTTAGACAGGGTTAGACGGGGTTAGACGGTGTTAGACAGGGTTAGACAGGGTTAGACGGGGTTAGACAGGGTTAGACAGGGTTAGACGGGGTTAGACAGGGTTAGACAGGGTTAGACGGGGTTAGACTGGGTTAGACAGGGTTAGACGGTGTTAGACGGGGTTAGACAGGGTTAGACGGGGTTAGACAGGGTTAGACAGGGTTAGACGGGGTTAGACAGTGTTAGACGGGGTTAGACAGGGTTAGACAGGGTTAGACAGGGTTAGATGGGGTTAGACAGGGTTAGACGGGGTTAGACGGGGTTAGACGGGGTTAGACAGGGTTAGACGGGGTTAGACAGGGTTAGACAGGGTTAGACGGGGTTAGACAGTGTTAGACGGGGTTAGACAGGGTTAGACAGGGTTAGACAGGGTTAGACAGGGTTAGACAGGGTTAGATGGGGTTAGACAGGGTTAGACGGGGTTAGACGGGGTTAGACGGGGACCAGGGTAGACGGGGTTAGACAGGGTTAGACAGGGTTAGACGGTGTTAGACGGGGTTAGACAGGGTTAGACAGGGTTAGACAGGGGTAGACGGGTTAGATGGACAGACAGGGTTAGACGGGGTTAGATGGGGTTAGACAGGGTTAGACGGGGGGTTAGACGGGGTTAGACGGGGTTAGACAGGGTTAGATGGGGTTAGACAGGGTTAGACAGGGTTAGACGGGGTTAGACAGGGTTAGATGGGGTTAAACAGGGTTAGACAGGGTTAGACAGGGTTAGACGGGGTTGGACAGGGTTAGACAGGGTTAGACAGAGTTAGGGTTAGACGGGTTAGTTAGACAGGGTTACGGGGTTAGACAGGGTTAGACGAGGGGTTAGACAGGGTTAGACACAGACATTTAGACTGGGAGTTAGACGGGGTTGGACAGGGTTGACAGGGTTAGACGGGTTAGACGGGTTAGACGGGGTTAGACGGGGTTAGACAGGGTTAGACAGGGTTAGACGGGAGGAGGGGAGACAGGGTTAGACGGGGTTAGACAGGGTTAGACAGATGGAGACGGGGTTGGGACAGGAGTTAGACAGTTAGACGGGGTTAGACGGGGTTAGACAGATGGAGACGGGGTTGGACAGAGTTAGACGGGGTTAGACGGGGTTGGACAGAGTTAGACAGGGTTAGACGGGGTTGGGTTAGACAGAGTTAGACGGGGTTAGACGGGGAGCGAGGAGGGAGGGGGGAGGGAGGGAGGGAGGGAGGGAGGGAGGGAGGGTTGGGACAGACAAAGAGTTGAAAGCAGGGTAGGCTAGAACCAAAAAGAAAATAAATATCTAATTGGAATCAAGTGTCCTGACAGAATGTTGACGGGCGACTGGATTCAAAGCTGAAGGAAAACTAAAGGAAAAATAGGGAAGGAAAGAGAGAAAAACTTGATTAGAAAATCCCCTTACATTATAGCGGTTTGATTTCAGGTTGGGGATGAGAGGAGAGGGAGAGGGTTAGAGGGAGGGTTAGAGGGAGGGGTTAGACAGGGAGAGGAGAGGAGAGGAGAGGGGTTAGAGGAGAGGAGAGGAGAGACAGGGTTAGAGGAGAGGAGAGGAGAGGGAGAGACAGGGAGAGGAGAGGAGAGGAGAGAGGGAGAGGAGGGTTAGGAGGGAGAGGGGAGGGGGAGGGAGGGGAGGGGTTAGGGAGGGAGGGGGAGGAGAGGGAGAGGAGAGGAGAGGAGAGGAGAGAGAGGAGAGGGAGAGGAGAGGGAGAGGGGAGGGAGGGGAGGGAGAGGAGAGGGAGACGAGGACAGGAGACAGGGTTAGAGGGAGGAGGGAGGGAGGGGGAGAGGGAGGACAGGTTAGAGGGGAGGGGAGGAGAGGAGAGGGAGAGGAGGAGAGGAGAGGGAGAGGGGAGAGAGAGAGAGGAGGGAGGGAGAGGAGAGGAGAGGAGAGGGAGGCTAGAGAAGGGAGAGGAATCAAGGAGGGGAATGTTGTGGGCGACTGGAGAGGAGAGGAGAGGAGAGGAGAGAGAAAAAGGGAGAAAAGGGGAGGGGAGGGGAGAGGAGGGAGAGGAGAGGAGAGGAGAGGAGAGGAGAGGAGAGGAGAGGAGAGGAGAGGAGAGGAGAGGAGAGGAGAGGAGAGGAGAGGAGAGGAGAGGAGAGGAGACCATTTCCAGAAGAAACTCACTATCCTGCTTACAGTAAGACCCAAAGACCATAAAATACACACACACACACACAGACACAAACACACGAACACTATAACACCGCAGACCTGAATGTGTGGTTGCTGCTTGGGGAGAGGAAGAGGAAATGGATCCGTGTGACTAATTCACAACACGATACACAATACTTCCCATTTCTAATGAATCCTAATATATGCATGGACAACTGTGTGTCAAATCAAATCAAATCCAATCTTATCAGTCACATGCACCGACTGCAACCTTACAGTGAAATGCTTACTTACGAGCCCCTAAAATGTATATATTTGAGTAAGGGAAGGGGGTTAGGGTAGCCTGGTTAAAAGTAGTAGTAGGGAATAGGATGCCATAACCCTGGTTAAAAGTAGTAGTAGTGAATAGGATGCCATAACATCTGATTAGATGTTCAGGAGTCTTATGGCTTGGGGGTTAAAAGCTGTTTAGAAGCCTTTTGGACCTAGACATGATCCTCCGGTACCACTTGCCATGTAGTACTAGAGAGAACAGTCTATGACTAGGGTGGCTGGAGTCTTTGACCATTTTTAGGGCCTTCATCTGACACCGCCTGGTGTAGAGGTCCTGGATGTCAGGTAGCTTGGCCCCAGTGATGTACTGGGCCGTACGCACTACCCTCTGTAGTGCCTAGCGGTCGGAGGTCGAGCAGTTGTCATACCAGGCAGTGATTTAACCAGTCAGGATGCTCTTGATGGTGCAGCTGTAGTACCTTTTGAGGATCTGAGGACCCATGACAAATCTTTTCAGTCTTCTGAGGGGGAATAGGTCTTGTCGTGCCCTCTTCACGACGGTCTTGGTGTGCTTGGACCATGTTAGTTTGTTGGTGATGTGGACACCAAGGAACTTGAAACTCTCAACCTGCTCCACTACAGCCCTGTCGATGAGAATGGAGGCGTGCTCGGTCCTCCTTTTCCTGTAGTCCACAATCATCTCCTTTGTCTTGATCACGTTGAGGGAGAGGTTGTTGTCCTGGCACCACACGGCCAGGTCTCTGACCTCCTCCCAATAGGCTGTCTCGTTGTTGTCGGTGATTAGACCTACCACTGTTGTGTCATCGGCAAACTTGATGATGGTGTTGGAGTCATGTCTGTGCTCTGTGCTGCCTGACACTGTGTAGGTATCCCATATAGCTCTGTGCTGCCTGACACTGTGTAGGTATCCCATATAGCTCTGTGCTGCCTGACACTGTGTAGGTATCCCATATAGCTCTGTGCTGTCTGACACTGTGCAGGTATCCCATATAGCTCTGTGCTGCCTGACACTGTGTAAGTATCCCATATAGCTCTGTGCTGCCTGACACTGTGTAGGTATCCCATATAGCTCTGTGCTGTCTGACACTGTGCAGGTATCCCATATAGCTCTGTGCTGCCTGACACTGTGTAGGTATCCCATATAGCTCTGTCCTGCCTGACACTGTGTAGGTATCCCATATAGCTCTGTGCTGCCTGACACTGTGTAGGTATCCCATATAGCTCTGTGCTGCCTGACACTGTGTAGGTATCCCATATAGCTCAGTGCTGCCTGACACTGTGTAGGTATCCCATATAGCTCTGTGCTGCCTGACACTGTGTAAGTATCCCATATAGCTCTGTGCTGCCTGACACTGTGTAAGTATCCCATATAGCTCAGTGGGTAGAGCGTGGTGATTGCAACTCCAGGTTTGTGGGTTTGATTCCCCACAGGGGACCAGTAGACAAATGCCTCGTGTAATAGTGTCTGCTTATTGACTACAGTGTGAATGCTACCAAGCTCCTCCTCTCTTTGTTAAAACACACAAAGCAGCAGACCACACCATTCGTTGGCTGTAGCTGTACACAGCAGTGGGTTTGTCTTGGTGGAAGTCCATTTCTTCTAGCCTGCTCTGCCTGCCCACAGCTTGTGGCTCTGTGGGTGGAGACGCTGTGTCCAGGTCAGATGGAGGACGAGACAGACTGATCGGAGGTGGTTTAGGATACTGGGGTTTTGTCCCAGTTATCTCTCCTTCCTCTCACCCTAAGTATACACTTCTTCCCTTCCCTTTCTGTTCACTGGTATAGAAACATGGTATAGAAACATGGTATAGAAACATGGTTGGAAACATGGTATAGAAACATGGTATAGAAACATGGTATAGAAACATGGTATAGAAACATGGTTGAAACATGGTATAGAAACATGGTATAGAAACATGGTATAGAAACATGGTTGGAAACTCAAACTCTAGCACGTGCCTTTCACGAATCCAATGCTTTGTAGTTTTGTGGGAAGTAGTGACGGAGAACGGAGGTATTATCGGGATGTACCATACGCCTAGTGTCAGGCTGGAAGCCAGTGTGTGTGATCAACAGCAGAACCTTACAAATGACATACAGGAAATGACCTGATTTCAAATGTAAGAAGTCAAAAAGCTGTTCTTGGTGGAGAATGGGTGCATCAAACCCTGGCAGTTATATAGTGTTAACCAAACAAGGTCACCAGTTGGTAGAGATGTGGCTCAAGGCTGACTCTTTATGTCTTTCTCAGAAGGAAGGAACGGGGTCGACACTACAGGAGATGTACCAATGACAGCAGCATGTCCCAAGGGAGAGACAGGGAGAGGGGGAGACGGGGAGAGGGAGAGACAGGGTAAGGGAGAGACAGGGAGACAGGGAGAGGGAGAGACAGGATAAGGGAGAGACAGGGAGACAGGGAGAGGGAGAGACAGGGAGACAGGGATAGGGAGAGACAGGGAGACAGGGAGAGGGAGGACAGGGAGAAAAGAAGAGGGAGAGACAGGGAGAAAGGAAGAGGGAGAGACAGGGAAACAGGGAGAGGGAGAGACAGGGAGACAGGGAGAGGGAGAGACACGGAAACAGGGAGAGGAAGAGACAGGAAGACAGGGAGAGGGGGAGACAGAGAGAGGGAGAGACAGGGAGAGGGAGAGACAGGGAGAGGGGGAGACAGGGAGAGGGGGAGACGGGGAGAGGGAGAGACAGGGTAAGGGAGAGACAGGGAGACAGGGAGAGGGAGAGACAGGGTAAGGGAGAGACAGGGAGACAGGGAAAGGGAGAGACAGGGAGACAGGGATAGGGAGAGACAGGGAGACAGGGAGAGGGAGAGACAGGAAGACAGGGAGAGGGAGAGACAGGGAGAGGGGGAGACAGGGAGAGGGAGAGACAGGGTAAGGGAGAGACAGGGAGACAGGAGAGGGAGAGACAGGGAGAAGGGGAGAGACAGGGAGACAGGGAGAGGGAGAGACAGGGAGACAGGGATAGGGAGAGACAGGGAGACAGGGAGAGGGAGAGACAGGAGAAAGGAAG
Organism: Oncorhynchus nerka; assembly: GCF_034236695.1. Classification (NCBI taxonomy): domain Eukaryota; kingdom Metazoa; phylum Chordata; class Actinopteri; order Salmoniformes; family Salmonidae; genus Oncorhynchus; species Oncorhynchus nerka. The sequence continues at coordinate 7,437 of NW_027039638.1, read as the reverse complement.
AGGAGAGACAGGAAACAGGGAGAGGGAGAGACAGGGAGACAGGGAGAGGGGAGACAGGGAGAGGGAGAGACAGGGAGAGGAGAGGGAGAGGGGGAGACAGGGAGAGACAGGGAGACAGGAGAGAGGGGGAGACAGGGAGGGAGAGACAGGGAGAGGGAGAGACAGGAGAAACAGGGAGAGGGAGAGACAGGGAGACAGGGAGAGGGAGAGACACGGAAACAGGGAGAGGGAGAGACAGGAGAGAGGGAGAGGGAGAGACACGGAAACAGGGAGAGGGAGAGACAGGAAGACAGGGAGAGGGGGAGACAGAGAGACAGGGAGAGGGAGAGACAGGGAGAAAGGAAGAGGGAGAGACACGGAAACAGGGAGAGGGAGAGACAGGGAGACAGGGAGAGGGAGAGACACGGAAACAGGGAGAGGGAGAGACAGGAAGACAGGGAGAGGGGGAGACAGGGAGACAGGGATAGGGAGAGACAGGGAGACAGGGAGAGGGAGAGACAGGGAGAAAGGAAGAGGGAGAGACAGGGAAACAGGGAGAGGAAGAGACAGGGAGACAGGGAGAGGGGAGAGACAGAGAGAGGGAGAGACAGGGAGAGGGAGAGACAGGGAGAGGGAGAGACAGGGAGAGACAGGGAGAGGGAGAGACAGGGAGACAGGGAGAGGGAGAGGAGGGAGACAGGGAGAGGGAGAGACAGGGAGAAAGGAAGGAGACAGGAGAGGGAGAGACAGGGAAACAGGGAGAGGACAGGGAGAGGGAGACAGGAGAGAGGGGGAGGGAGGGAGACAGGGAGAGAGGAGAGACAGGGAGAGGGAGAGACAGGGAGAGGGGAGAGAGGGAGAGACAGGGAGAGGGAGACAGGAGAGGGAGAGGGAGGGGAGACAGGAGAGACAGGAGAGGGAGACAGGGAGAGGGAGAGACAGGAGAGGGAGAGACAGGGAGAGGGAGAGACAGGGAGAGGGAGAGGGAGAGACAGGGAAGACAGGGAGAGGGGAGACAGGAGACAGGGAGAGGGAGAGACAGGGAGAGGGGGAGACAGGGAGAGGGAGAGACAGGAGAGAGGGGGAGAGGGAGAGACAGGGAAGACAGGAGAGGGGAGACAGGGAGACAGGGAGAGGGGAGAGGGAGAGACAGGAGACAGGGAGAGGGAGAGAGAGACAGGGAGAGGGAGGGAGGAGAGGAAGAGGGAGAGACAGGGAAACAGGAGGGAGAGACAGGGAGAGGAGGGAGAGACAGGGAGAGGGAGAGAGACACGGGAACAGGGAGAGGGGGGAGAGGGGACAGGGAGGGGGGACAGAGAGACAGGGAGAGGGAGAGACAGGAGAGAGGGGAGACAGGGAGAGGGGAGAGACAGGAGAGACAGGGAGAGGGGGAGACAGGGAGACAGGAGAGGGAGAGACAGGAGAGGGAGAGAGACAGGGAGAGGGGAGACAGGGAGGGGGAGACAGGGAGGGAGAGACAGGGAGAGGGAGAGACAGGGAGAGGGGGAGAGGGAGACAGGAGAGGGAGAGACAGGAGAGGGGAGAGACAGGGAGAGACAGGAGAGGAGGGGAGACAGGGAGAGGGAGAGACAGGGAGAGGGAGAGACAGGGAGGGGAGAGAGGGAGAGAGAGGGAGAGACAGGGAGAGGGAGACAGGGAGAGGGAGAGACAGGGAGAGGGAGAGAGACAGGGAGACAGGGGGGAGAGGGAGAGGGAGAGACAGGGAGAGGGAGAGGGAGAGACAGGGAGAGGGGAGAGACAGGAGAGGGAGGACAGGGAGAGAGACAGGGAGAGGGAGAGGGAGAGGGAGAGACAGGGAGAGGGGAGACAGGGAGAGGGAGAGGGAGAGGGAGAGGGAGAGACAGGGAGAGGGAGAGACAGGGAGAGGGGAGACAGGGAGAGGGAGAGACAGGGAGAGGGGAGACAGGGAGAGGGAGAGACAGGGAGAGGGAGAGACAGGGAGAGGGAGAGAGAGGAGAGGGAGAGAGGGAGACAGGGAGAGGGAGAGACAGGGAGAGGGGAGACAGGGAGAGGGGAGACAGGGAGAGGGAGAGGCAGGGAGAGGGGGAGAGGGGGAGACAGGGAGAGGGGAGACAGGGAGAGGGGAGACAGGGAGAGGGGAGACAGGGACCACACACCCACTCCCTTCAGTTACCTTTCTCAATATTTATTTATTTTAAAGTAGTTGGTCCCCTCTCTCCCCTTGGCTCTTTCTCAATTCATCTTACCTCGATTCCCTGCATTTTCCGTCCTCACTTCATCAAAACTCATTGGACGAGAAAATCCAAGGTCCCTTCTCTCTGACTTTCTCTACCAATGAAGAAGGAAAAGGAAAGATGAATTGACTTGAGAACTTGAGTGTTTCTCGTTCAGAGAGAGAGAGAGACAGATGCAAGTAGGGGGCTTAGAGAGGAGGGTCAAGGGAGAACACGGAGACGTTAGGAGGGAGTTATCACTAACTCAGGAGGAATGTTGGCTACAAGGCTGCAAGGCCTCCCTTTGGCAAATCAGATCACGCCTCCATCCTGATGCTCCCAGCCTATAGGAAAACATTCTAACAGCAGGCACCATCGGTTGAATGTCCAATCGGAATCTATGCTGCGGGTATTGTTTTGATCACTGACTGTGTTTATCAGGAAGTGCATAGAGAATGTTGTTCCTATGGTGACGAACACCTTCTTCACCCGCTGTGAGGAGAATAAACACAGAGCTGTATTCCCTGTAGGCTCTCCATCTCCGTGAGATTTTCAAACGCATTAATCCTCGGCGAGGCTGCTGGCCCAGACGGCCTCCCAAGCCGCGTCCTCAGATCAGCTTTATCCAGTCCTTGGCCTCTTAATCTAACTTTGGTGCAGGTCATTACCGTCTCTGGTAAAACCAACGTTTAATGGTCACATGCACAGCACACAGAATGTGTAAACGGTGCAGGGAAATGGTTACTGGCATAATGGAGCATTTCGTTTACCCCCACTACCATGTACCAGGCATGAATCTGCAGGTAGCTAAAGCTAACCAACTAGGTTCAATGTTTGTTTTTTGTTTTTTTGTTTTTTTTCACCTTTATTTAACCAGGTTGATGGCCAAGATAAAGCAAAGCAGTTTGACAGATACAACGACACAGAGTTACACATGGAGTAAAACAAACATACAGTCAATAATACAGTAGAAACAAGTCTATATACGATGTGAGCAAATGAGGTGAGATAAGGGAGGTAAAGGCAAAAAAAGGCCATGGTGGCAAAGTAAATACAATATAGCAAGTAAAACACTGGAATGGTAGATTTGCAGTGGAAGAATGTGCAAAGGGGCTATATGGGGCTTTGGTGACAAAACGGATTCCCTTTTACAAGGGTATGTTTGGCAGCATGAGTGAAGGATGCTTTGTTGCGAAATAGGAAGCCAATTCTAGATTTAACTTTGGATTGGAGATGTTTGATCTGGGAGGAGAGTTTACAGTCTAACCAGACACCTAAGTATTTGTAGTTGCCCACGTATTCTAAGTCAGAGCCGTCCAGAGTAGTGATGTTGGACAGGCGGGCAGGTGCAGGTAGCGATCGGTTGAAGAGCATGCATTTAGTTTGACTTGTATTTAAGAGCAATTGGAGGCCACGGAAGGAGAGTTGTATGGCATTGAAGCTTGCCTGGAGGGTTGTTAACACAGTGTCCAAAGAAGGGCCAGAAGTATACAGAATGGTGTCGTCTGTGTAGAGGTGGATCAGAGACTCACCAGCAGCAAGAGCGAGCTCATTTATGTATACAGAGAAGAGAGTCGGTCCAAGAATTGAACCCTGTGGCACCCCCATAGAGAATGCCAGAGGTCCGGACAGCAGACCCTCCGATTTGACACACTGAACTCTATCAGAGAAGTAGTTGGTGAACCAGGCGAGGCAATCATTTGAGAAACCAAGGCTGTCGAGTCTGCCGATGAGGATGTGGTGATTGACAGAGTCGAAAGCCTTGGCCAGATCAATGAATACGGCTGCACAGTAATGTTTCTTATCGATGGCGGTTAAGATATCGTTTAGGACCTTGAGCGTGGCTGAGGTGCACCCGTGACCAGCTCTGAAACCAGATTGCATAGCGGAGAAGGTATGGTGGGATTCTAAATGGTCGGTGATCTGTTTGTTCACTTGGCTTTCGAAGACCTTAGAAAGGCAGGGTAGGATAGATATAGGTCTGTAGCAGTTTGGGTCAAGAGTGTCCCTCCCTTTGAAGAGGGGGATGACCGCAGCTGCTTTCCAATCTTTGGGAATCTCAGACGACACGAAAGAGAGGTTGAACAGGCTAGTAATAGATTTTGCAGCTCTTGTCATTATGGGGTATTGTGATGTCATTATGGGGTATTGTGATGTCATTATGAGGTATTGTGATGTCATTATGGGGTATTGTGATGTCATTATGGGGTATTGTGATGTCATTATGGGGTATTGTGATGTCATTATGAGGTATTGTGATGTCATTATGGGGTATTGTGATGTCATTATGGGGTATTTTTGATGTCATTATGGGGTATTGTGATGTCATTATGGGGTATTGTGATGTCATTATGGGCTATTGTGATGTCATTATGGGCTATTGTGATGTCATTATGGGCTATTGATGTCATTATGGGTATTGTGTGAAAATTAATGTGGAAAAATGTACTTTATCCGTTTTAGAACAAGATAATAATAATGTAACAAAAAAGGGAAGGGGGTCTGAATACTTTACAAATGTATATAAATATATATATTCACTACTATGATATTGCTCATTTTGATATTTCGTTTACTTTCTGATTATGTGTGTATTGTTTTGTATTGCTAGATATTTCTGTTGGACCTAAAAACACAAGCATTTCGCTGCAGGTGCGATAACATCTGAAAATCTGTGTACGCGACCAATAAACTTTGATTTAATGGTATCCTACAACACAGTGCCGAGTGTTTGATTTAATGGTATCCTACAGCACACTGCTG
>NW_027039637.1:0-82411 GCF_034236695.1 Oncorhynchus nerka | reverse complement strand
GCAGTAGCATCCAACGAGTAGCAGCATCCAACAGCAGCAGTATCCAACAGCAGCAGCAGCATCCAACAGCAGTAGCATCCAACAGCAGCAGTAGCATCCAACAGCATCCAACAGTGCAGCAGCATCCAACAGCGTAGTAGCATCCAACAGCAGCAGATCCACCACAGTACAGCAGCATCCAACAGTGTAGTAGCATCAACAGTGCAGTAGCATCAACAGCGTAGTAGCATCCAACAGTGCAGTAGCATCCAACAGCGCAGTAGCATCCAACAGCAGCAGCAGTATCCAACAGCGCAGTAGCATCCAACAGCGCAGCAGCATCCAACAGCGCAGCAGCATCCAACAGCAGCAGCATCCAACAGCGCAGCAGCATCCAACAGCAGTATCCAACAGCAGCAGCATCCAACAGCAGTAGCATCCAACAGCGCAGCATCCAACAGCAGTAGCATCCAACAGCAGCAGCATCCAACAGCAGTAGCATCCAACAGTGCAGTAGTATCCAACAGTGCATCCAACAGCAGCAGTAGCATCTAACAGTGTAGTAGCATCCAACAGTGCAGTAGTATCTAACAGTGCAGTAGTATCTAACAGTGCAGTAGTATCTAACAGTGCAGTAGCATCCAACAGCAGTAGCATCTAACAGTGCAGTAGTATCTAACAGTGCAGTAGTATCTAACAGTGCATCTCTAACAGTGCAGTAGTATCTAACAGTGCAGTAGTATCTAACAGTGCAGTAGCATCTAACAGTGCAGTAGTATCTAACAGTGCAGTAGAATCTAACAGCAGTAGCATCTAACAGTGCAGTAGTATCCAACAGTGCAGTAGCATCCAACATAGCATCTAACAGTGCAGTAGCATCCAACAGCGCAGTAGCATCCAACAGCAGCAGCATCCAACAGCAGCAGCAGCATCCAACAGCAGCAGCATCCAACAGCATCATCCAACAGCCAGCATCCAACAGCAGCAGCATCCAACAGCAGTAGCATCCAACAGCGTAGCATCCAACAGCAGCATCCAACAGCGCAGCAGCATCCAACAGCAGCAGCATCCAACAGCGCAGCAGCATCCAACAGCAGCAGCATCCAACAGCGCAGCAGCAGCAGCATCCAACAGCGCAGCAGCATCCAACAGCAGCAGCATCCAACAGCAGTATCCAACAGCAGCATCCAACAGCAGCAGCATCCAACAGCGTAGCAGCATCCAACAGCAGCAGTAGCATCCAACAGCAGCAGCATCCAACAGCGCAGTAGCATCCAACAGCAGTAGCATCCAACAGCAGCAGCATCCAACAGCAGCAGCATCCAACAGCAACAGCGCAGCAGCATCCAACAGCGCAGCAGCATCCAACAGCAGTAGCATCCAACAGCAGCAGTCCAATCCAACAGCAGCAGCATCCAACAGCAGCAGCATCCAACAGCGCAGTAGCATCCAGCAGCAGTCCAACAGCAGCAGCATCCAGCAGCATCCAACAGCAGCAGCATCCAACAGCAGCAGCATCCAACAGCGTAGTAGCATCCAACAGCAGCAGCATCCAACAGCAGCAGCATCCAACAGCAGTAGCATCCAACAGCAGCAGCATCCAACAGCAGCAGCATCCAACAGCAGTAGCATCCAACAGCAGCAGCATCCAACAGCGCAGCAGCATCCAACAGCGTAGCAGCATCCAACAGCAGTAGCAGCATCCAACAGCAGCAGCATCCAACAGCAGTAGCATCCAACAGTAGCATCTAACAGCAGTATCCAACAGCAGTAGCATCCAACAGTGCAGTAGCATCCAACAGCAGTAGCATCTAACAGCAGTATCCAACAGCGCAGTAGTATCTAACATCCAGCAGCAACAGCAGCAGCATCCAACAGCGCAGCAGCATCCAACAGCAGTAGCAGCATCCAACAGCGCAGCAGCATCCAACAGTGCAGCAGCATCCAACAGCAGCAGCATCCAACAGCGCAGCAGTATCCAACAGCGCAGCAGCATCCAACAGCGTAGCAGCATCCAACAGCAGCATAGCAGCATCCAACAGCGCAGCAGCATCCAACAGCGTAGTAGCATCCAACAGCAGCATCCAACAGCGCAGCAGCATCCAACAAGCAGCATCCAACAGCAGCAGCATCCAACAGCAGTAGCATCCAACAGCATCCATCCAACAGCGCAGCAGCATCCAACAGCAGCATCCAACAGCAGCAGCATCCAACAGCAGCAGCATCCAACAGCAGCAGCATCCAACAGCAGCAGCATCCAACAGCAGTAGCAGCATCCAACAGCGCAGTAGTATCCAACAGCAGCATCCAACAGCGCAGTAGCATCCAACAGCAGTAGCATCCAACAGCAGCAGCATCCAACAGCGCAGCAGCATCCAACAGCAGCAGCATCCAACAGCGCAGCAGCATCCAACAGCGCAGCAGCATCCAACAGCAGCAGCATCCAGCAGCATCCAACAGCAGCAGCATCCAACAGCAGCAGCATCCAACAGCGCAGTAGCATCCAACAGCGCAGCAGCATCCAACAGCGCAGCAGCATCCAACAGCAGCATCCAACAGCAGTAGCATCCAACAGTGCAGCAGCATCCAACAGCGCAGTAGCATCCAACAGTGCAGTAGCAGCATCCAACAGCAGCAGTATCCAACAGCGCAGCAGCATCCAACAGCAGTAGCATCCAACAGTGCAGTAGCATCCAACAGCGTAGTCCAACAGCAGCAGCATCCAACAGCCAGCATCCAACAGCAGCAGCATCCAACAGCAGCATCCAACAGCCATCCAACAGCGCAGCAGCATCCAACAGCGCAGCAGCATCCAACAGCAGCAGCATCCAACAGCAGCAGCATCCAACAGCAGCAACATCCAACAGCGCAGCAGCATCCAACAGCAGCAGCAGCATCCAACAGCAGCAGCATCCAACAGCAGCAGCAGCATCCAACAGCAGCAGCATCCAACAGCAGCAGCATCCAACAGCAGCAGCATCCAACAGCGTAGCAGCATCCAACAGCGCAGCAGCATCCAACAGCAGCAGCATCCAACAGTAGCAGCATCCAACAGCAGCAGCATCCAACAGCGTAGTAGCATCCAACAGCAGCAGCAGCAGCAGCATCCAACAGCAGCAGCATCCAACAGCAGCAGCATCCAACAGCAGCAGCATCCAACAGCAGTAGCATCCAACAGTGCAGCAGCATCCAACAGCAGCAGCATCCCAACAGCAGTAGCATCCAACATCCAACAGCGCAGCAGCATCCAACAGCAGCAGCATCCAACAGCAGTAGCATCCAACAGCATCCAACAGCGCAGCAGCATCCAACAGCGCAGCAGCATCCAACAGCAGCAGCATCCAACAGCATCCAACAGCAGCAGCATCCAACAGCAGTAGCATCCAACAGCATCCAACAGCAGCAGCATCCAACAGCAGCAGCATCCAACAGCAGCAGCAGCAGCATCCAACAGCGCAGCAGCATCCAACAGCGCAGCAGCATCCAACAGCAGCATCCAACAGCAGCAGCATCCAACAGCAGCATCTAACAGCAGTAGCATCCAACAGCAGTAGTATCCAACAGCAGTAGCATCCAACAGTGCAGTAGCATCCAACAGTGTAGTAGCATCTAACAGTGCAGTAGCATCTAACAGTGCAGTAGTCTAACAGCATCCAACATCTAACAGTGCAGCAGCATCTAACAGTGCAGCAGTATCTAACAGTGTAGTAGTATCTAACAGTGTAGTAGCATCCAACAGTGCAGTAGCATCCAACAGTGCAGTAGCATCCAACAGCAGCAGCATCCAACAGTGCAGTAGCATCCAACAGCAGCAGCATCCAACAGCAGCAGTCCAACAGCAGCAGCATCCAACAGCAGCATCCAACAGCAGTAGCATCCAACAGCAGTAGCATCCAACAGCAGCAGCAGCATCCAACAGCGCAGCAGCATCCAACAGCAGCAGCAGCATCCAACAGCAGCAGCATCCAACAGCAGCAGCATCCAACAGCAGCAGCATCCAACAGCAGTAGCATCCAACAGCAGCAGCATCCAACAGCAGCAGCATCCAACAGCGCAGTAGCATCCAACAGCAGCAGCATCCAACAGCAGTAGCATCCAACAGCGCAGCAGCATCCAACAGCGCAGCAGCATCCAACAGCAGCAGCATCCAACAGCGTAGCATCCAACAGCAGTAGCATCCAACAGCGCAGCAGCATCCAACAGCAGTAGCATCCAACAGCAGTAACAGTAGCATCCAACAGCATCCAACAGCAGTATCAACAGTGCAGTAGCATCCAACAGCAGCAGCAGCATCCAACAGCAGTAGCATCCAACAGCAGCAGTAGTATCCAACAGTGCAGTAGCATCCAACAGCAGTCCAACAGTAGCATCCAACAGCGCAGCAGCATCCAACAGCAGCAGCATCCAACAGCGCAGCAGCATCCAACAGCAGCAGCAGTAGCATCCAACAGCATCCAACAGCGCAGCAGCATCCAACAGCAGCAGCATCCAACAGCAGCAGCATCCAACAGCGCAGCAGCATCCAACAGCAGCAGCATCCAACAGCAGCAGCATCCAACAGCAGTAGTCCAACAGCAGCATCCAACAGCATCCAACAGCGCAGTAGCATCCAACAGTGCAGTAGCATCCAACAGCAGCAGTAGCATCCAACAGCAGCAGCATCCAACAGCAGCAGCATCCAACAGCGTAGTAGCATCCAACAGCAGTAGCATCCAACAGCAGTAGCATCCAACAGCAGCATCCAACAGCAGTAGCATCCAACAGCAGTAGCATCCAACAGCAGTAGCATCCAACAGCAGCAGCATCCAACAGCAGCAGCATCCAACAGCAGCATCCAACAGCAGCATCCAACAGCAGCAGTAGCATCCAACAGCAGCAGCATCCAACAGCGCAGTAGCATCCAACAGCAGCAGCATCCAACAGCAGTAGCATCCAACAGCATCCAACAGCAGCAGCATCCAACAGTGCAGCATCCAGCATCCAGCGTAGTAGTATCCAACAGCAGCATCCAACAGCAGTAGCATCCAACAGCAGTAGCATCCAACAGCAGTCCAACAGTGCAGCAGCATCCAACAGCAGCATCCAACAGCAGTAGCATCAACAGCAGCAGTAGTCCAACAGTGCAGTAGCATCCAACAGTGCAGTAGCAGTCATCCAACAGCAGTAGCATCCAACAGCAGCAGCAGCATCCAACAGCGCAGTAGCATCCAACAGCAGTAGCATCCAACAGCAGCAGCATCCAACAGCAGTATCCAACAGCGCAGTAGCATCCAACAGCAGCAGCAGCAGTAGCATCCAACAGCGCAGCAGCATCCAACAGCGCAGCAGCATCCAACAGCAGCAGCATCCAACAGCAGCAGCATCCAACAGCATCCAACAGCAGCAGCATCCAACAGCAGCAGTAGCATCCAACAGCAGCAGCATCCAACAGCAGCAGCATCCAACAGCAGTAGCATCCAACAGCAGTAGCAGCATCCAACAGCGCAGCATCCAACAGCAGTAGCATCCAACAGCGCAGCAGTAGCATCCAACAGTGCAGTAGTATCAACAGTGCATCCAACAGCGCAGTAGCATCCAACAGTGCAGCAGCATCCAACAGTGCAGTAGCATCCAACAGTGCAGTAGCATCCAACAGTGCAGTAGCATCCAACAGTGCAGTAGCATCCAACAGCGCAGCAGCATCCAACAGCAGCAGCAGCATCCAACAGCAGCAGCATCCAACAGCAGCAGCATCCAACAGCGCAGCAGCATCCAACAGCAGCAGCATCCAACAGCGCAGCAGCATCCAACAGCAGCAGCATCCAACAGCGCAGCAGCATCCAACAGCGCAGCAGCATCCAACAGCAGCAGCATCCAACAGCAGCAGTAGCAGCATCCAACAGCACAACAGCAGCATCCAACAGCAGCAGCATCCAACAGCAGCAGCAGCATCCAACAGCGCAGCAGCATCCAACAGCGCAGTAGCATCCAACAGCAGCAGCATCCAACAGCGCAGCAGCATCCAACAGCAGCAGCATCCAACAGCAGTGCAGTAGCAGCATCCAACAGCGCAGCAGCATCCAACAGCAGCAGTAGCATCCAACAGCAGCAGCAGCATCCAACAGCGCAGCAGCATCCAACAGCAGTAGCATCAACAGCAGCAGCATCCAACAGCGCAGCAGCATCCAACAGCGCAGCAGCATCCAACAGTGCAGTAGCATCCAACAGCAGCAGCATCCAACAGCAGCAGCATCCAACAGCAGTAGCATCCAACAGCAGTAGCATCCAACAGCGCAGTAGCATCCAACAGTGCAGTAGCATCCAACAGTGCAGTAGCATCCAACAGTGCAGTAGTATCCAACAGCAGTAGCATCCAACAGCATCCAACAGTGCAGTAGCATCCAACAGTGCAGTAGTATCTAACAGTGTAGTAGCATCCAACAGCAGTAGTATCCAACAGTGCAGTAGCATCCAACAGTGCAGTAGCATCCAACAGCAGTAGCATCCAACAGTAGTCCAACAGTGCAGTAGCATCCAACAGTGCAGCAGCATCCAACAGCAGTAGCATCCAACATCCAACAGCAGTAGTATCCAACAGTGCAGTAGCATCCAACAGCAGCAGTAGCATCCAACAGTGTAGTAGCATCCAACAGCGCAGTAGCATCCAACAGCAGTAGCATCCAACAGCAGCATCCAACAGCAGTAGCATCCAACAGCGCAGCAGCATCCAACAGCAGCAGCAGCATCCAACAGCAGTATCCAACAGCAGCAGCATCCAACAGCAGCAGCAGCATCCAACAGCAGCAGCATCCAACAGCAGTCCAACAGCAGCAGCAGTAGCATCCAACAGCGCAGCAGCATCCAACAGCGCAGCAGCATCCAACAGCAGCAGCATCCAACAGCGCAGCAGCATCCAACAGCGCAGCAGCATCCAACAGCAGCATCCAACAGCGCAGCAGCATCCAACAGCGTAGCAGCATCCAACAGCAGCAGCATCCAACAGCAGCAGCATCCAACAGCGCAGCAGCATCCAACAGCAGCAGTCCAGCAGCATCCAACAGCAGCAGCATCCAACAGCAGCAGCATCCAGCATCCAACAGCAGCAGCATCCAACAGCAGCAGCATCCAACAGCATCCATCCAACAGCAGTAGCATCCAACAGCAGCAGCATCCAACAGCAGCAGTCCAACAGCAGTCCAACAGCGTAGCAGCATCCAACAGCGCAGCAGCATCCAACAGCGCAGTAGCATCCAACAGCAGCAGCATCCAACAGCAGCAGCATCCAACAGCAGCAGCATCCAACAGCGCAGCAGCATCCAACAGCAGCAGCATCCAACAGCAGCAGCATCCAACAGCAGCAGCATCCAACAGCAGTAGCATCCAACAGCAGCAGCATCCAACAGCAGTAGTATCCAACAGCGCAGTAGCATCCAACAGCGCAGCAGCATCCAACAGCAGCAGCATCCAACAGTGCAGTAGTATCCAACAGCAGCAGTAGCATCCAACAGCAGCAGCATCCAACAGCGCAGCAGCATCCAACAGCAGCAGCATCCAACAGCGCAGCAGCATCCAACAGCAGCATCCAACAGCAGCAAGATCCAACAGCGCAGCAGCATCCAACAGCGCAGCAGCATCCAACAGCAGCAGCAGCAGCCCAACAGCAGCAGCATCCAACAGCAGCAGCATCCAACAGCCCAACAGCAGCAGCATCCAACAGCGCAGCAGCATCCAACAGCAGCAGCATCCAACAGCAGCAGCATCCAACAGCCAGCAGCATCCAACAGCAGCAGCATCCAACAGCGCAGTAGCATCCAACAGCAGCATCCAACAGCAGCATCCAACAGTGCAGTAGCATCCAACAGTGCAGCAGCATAGCATCCAACAGTGCAGTAGCATCCAACAGTGCAGTAGCATCCAACAGCAACAGTGCAGTAGCATCCAACAGTGCAGTATCTAACAGTGCAGTAGCATCCAACAGCGCAGTAGCATCCAACAGCAGCAGCATCCAACAGTGCAGTAGCATCCAACAGCGCAGCAGCATCCAACAGCGCAGCAGCATCCAACAGCAGCAGCATCCAGCAGCAGCATCCAACAGCAGCAGCAGCATCCAACAGCAGCAGCATCCAACAGCAGCAGCATCCAACAGCGCAGCAGCATCCAACAGCAGCATCCAACAGCGCAGCAGCATCCAACAGCAGCAGTAGCATCCAACAGCAGCAGCATCCAACAGCGCAGCAGCATCCAACAGCGCAGCAGCATCCAACAGCAGCAGCATCCAACAGCAGCAGCAGCATCCAACAGCAGCAGCATCCAACAGCAGCAGCATCCAACAGCAGTGCATCCAACAGCAGCATCCAACAGCAGCAGCAGCATCCAACAGCGCAGCAGCATCCAACAGCATCCAACAGCAGCAGCATCCAACAGCAGCAGCATCCAACAGCAGCAGCATCCAACAGCGCAGCAGCATCCAACAGCAGTAGCATCCAACAGCGCAGTAGCATCCAACAGCAGTAGCATCCAACAGCGCAGCAGCATCCAACAGCAGCAGCATCCAACAGCGCAGCAGCATCCAACAGCAGCAGTAGCATCCAACAGCAGCATCCAACAGCAGCAGCATCCAACAGCGCAGCAGCATCCAACAGCAGCAGCATCCAACAGCAGCAGCATCCAACAGCAGCAGCATCCAACAGCAGCAGCATCCAACAGCAGCAGCATCCAACAGCGCAGCAGCATCCAACAGCAGCATCCAACAGCAGCAGCATCCAACAGCGTAGCAGCATCCAACAGCAGCAGCATCCAACAGCAGCAGCAGTCCAACAGCGCAGCAGCATCCAACAGCAGCAGCATCCAACAGCAGTAGCAGCATCCAACAGCGCAGCAGCATCCAACAGCAGTAGCATCCAACAGCAGCAGCATCCAACAGCAGCAGCATCCAACAGCAGTAGCATCCAACAGCAGTCATCCAACAGCAGCAGCATCCAACAGCGCATCCAACAGCATCCAACAGCAGCATCCAACAGCGCAGCAGCATCCAACAGCAGCAGCATCCAACAGCAGCAGCATCCAACAGCAGCAGCATCCAACAGCGCAGCAGCATCCAACAGTGCAGTAGCATCCAACAGCGCAGCAGCATCCAACAGCAGTAGCATCCAACAGCAGTAGCATCCAACAGTGCAGTATCCAACAGCAGCAGCAGCATCCAACAGCAGCAGCATCCAACAGCAGTAGCATCCAACAGCAGCAGCATCCAACAGCAGTAGCATCCAACAGCAGTAACATCCAACAGCAGCAGCATCCAACAGCAGTAGCATCCAACAGCGCAGCAGCATCCAACAGCAGCAGCAGCATCCAACAGCGCAGCAGCATCCAACAGCGCAGCAGCATCCAACAGCAGCAGCATCCAACAGCAGCAGCATCCAACAGCGCAGCAGCATCCAACAGCATCCAACAGCAGCAGCATCCAACAGCAGCAGCAGCATCCAACAGCGCAGTAGCATCCAACAGCAGCAGCATCCAACAGCAGCAGCATCCAACAGCAGTAGCATCCAACAGCAGCAGCATCCAACAGCAGCAGCATCCAACAGCAGCAGCATCCAACAGCAGCAGCATCCAACAGCGCAGCAGCATCCAACAGCAGTAGTCCAACAGTGCAGTAGCATCCAACAGTGCAGTAGTCCAACAGTGCAGTAGCATCCAACAGCGCAGTAGCATCCAACAGCAGTAGCATCCAACAGTAGCATCCAACAGTGCAGTAGCATCCAACAGCAGTAGTAGCATCCAACAGTGCAGTAGCATCCACAGTGTAGTAGCATCCAACAGTGCAGTAGCATCCAACAGTGCAGTAGCATCTAACAGCAGCAGTAGCATCCAACAGCAGCAGTAGCATCCAACAGTGCAGTAGCATCCAACAGCAGTAGCATCTAACAGTGCAGTAGCATCCAACAGCAGCAACAGCAGTAGCATCCAACAGCAGTAGCATCCAACAGCAGTAGCATCCAACAGTGCAGTAGCATCCAACAGCAGCAGCAGCATCCAACAGCAGTAGCATCCAACAGCGCAGCAGCATCCAACAGCAGCATCCAACAGCAGCAGCATCCAACAGCGCAGCAGCATCCAACAGCGCAGCAGCATCCAACAGCGCAGTAGCATCCAACAGCAGCAGCATCCAACAGCATCCAACAGCAGCAGCATCCAACAGCGCAGTAGCATCCAACAGCGCAGCAGCATCCAACAGCAGCATCCAACAGCAGCAGCATCCAACAGCAGCAGCAGCATCCAACAGCAGCAGCATCCAACAGCGCAGCAGCATCCAACAGCGCAGCAGCATCCAACAGCAGCAGCATCCAACAGCAGCAGCATCCAACAGCGCAGCAGCATCCAACAGCAGCATCCAACAGCAGCAGCAGCATCCAACAGCAGTAGCATCCAACAGCGCAGTAGCATCCAACAGCAGTAGCATCCAACAGCAGTAGCATCCAACAGCAGCATCCAACAGTGTAGTAGCATCCAACAGCGCAGTAGCATCCAACAGCAGCAGCAGCATCCAACAGTGCAGTAGCATCCAACAGCAGCAGCATCCAACAGCAGCAGCATCCAACAGCAGCAGCATCCAACAGCGCAGTAGCATCCAACAGCAGCAGTATCCAACAGCATCATCCAACAGCAGCAGCATCCAACAGCAGCAGCATCCAACAGCAGCAGCATCCAACAGCAGCAGCATCCAGCAGCATCCAACAGCAGCAGCATCCAACAGCGCAGCAGCATCCAACAGCAGCATCCAACAGCAGCAGCATCCAACAGCGCAGCAGCATCCAACAGCGCAGCAGCATCCAACAGCAGCAGCATCCAACAGCAGCAGCATCCAACAGCAGCAGCATCCAACAGCAGCAGCATCCAACAGCAGTAGCATCCAACAGCAGTAGCATCCAACAGCAGCAGCATCCAACAGCAGTAGCAGTAGCATCCAACAGTGCATCTAACAGTGCAGTAGCATCAACAGTGTAGTAGCATCTAACAGCATCCAACAGTGCAGTAGCATCCAACAGCAGTAGCATCCAACAGTGCAGTAGCATCCAACAGCAGCAGCATCCAACAGCAGCAGCATCCAACAGCAGCAGCATCCAACAGCGCAGTAGCATCCAACAGCAGCAGCAGCAGCAGCAGCATCCAACAGCAGCAGCATCCAACAGTGCAGCAGCCAACAGCAGCAGTAGCATCCAACAGCGCAGTAGCATCCAACAGCAGTAGCATCCAACAGTAGCATCCAACAGCGCAGCATCCAACAGCAGCAGCAGCATCCAACAGTGCAGCAGCATCCAACAGCGCAGCAGCATCCAACAGCAGCAGTAGCATCCAACAGCAGTAGCATCCAACAGCAGCAGCAACAGTATCCAACAGCAGCAGCATCCAACAGCAGTAGCATCCACAGCGCAGTAGCATCCAACAGCGCAGTAGCATCCAACAGCAGCAGCATCCAACAGTGCAGTAGCATCAACAGCAGCAGCAGCATCCAACAGCAGCAGCATCCAACAGCGCAGTAGCATCCAACAGCGCAGTAGCATCCAACAGCAGCAGCAGCAGCATCCAACAGCAGCATCCAACAGCAGCATCCAACAGCAGCAGCATCCAACAGCAGCATCCAACAGCAGCAGCATCCAACAGCAGTAGCATCCAACAGCAGTAGCAGCATCCAACAGCGCAGTAGCATCCAACAGCAGTAGCATCCAACAGCGCAGTAGCATCCAACAGTGCAGTAGCATCCAACAGCAGCAGCATCCAACAGCAGCAGCATCCAACATCCCAACAGCAGCAGCATCCAACAGCGCAGCAGCATCCAACAGCGCAGCAGCATCCAACAGCGCAGCAGCATCCAACAGCAGCAGTATCCAACAGCAGTAGCATCCAACAGCGCAGTAGCATCCAACAGTGCAGTAGCATCCAACAGTGCAGTAGCATCCAACAGTGCAGTAGCATCTAACAGTGTAGTAGCATCTAACAGTGCAGTAGTATCTAACAGTGTAGTAGCATCCAACAGTGCAGTAGTATCTAACAGTGCAGTAGTATCTAACAGTGCAGTAGCATCCAACAGTGCAGTAGCATCCAACAGTGCAGCAGCATCCAACAGCAGCATCCAACAGCAGTAGCATCCAACAGCGCAGCAGCATCCAACAGCAGCAGCATCCAACAGCAGCAGCATCCAACAGCAGCAGTAGCATCCAACAGCATCCCAACAGCGCAGTAGCATCCAACAGCAGCAGCATCCAACAGCAGTAGCATCCAACAGCAGCAGCAGCATCCAACAGCAGCAGCATCCAACAGCGCAGCAGCATCCAACAGCGCAGCAGCATCCAACAGCGCAGCAGCATCCAACAGCAGCAGCATCCAACAGCGCAGCAGCATCCAACAGCGCAGCAGCATCCAACAGCGCAGCATCCAACAGCAGTAGCATCCAACAGCAGCAGCAGCATCCAACAGCAGTAGCATCCAACAGCAGCAGCAGCATCCAACAGCATAGCAGCATCCAACAGCAGCAGCATCCAACAGCAGTAGCATCCAACAGCAGCAGCATCCAACAGCGCAGCAGCATCCAACAGCGCAGCAGCATCCAACAGCAGTAGCATCCAACAGCGTAGCAGCATCCAACAGCAGCAGCATCCAACAGCAGCAGCATCCAACAGCGCAGCAGCATCCAACAGCAGCAGCATCCAACAGCAGCAGTAGCATCCAACAGCAGTAGCATCCAACAGTGCAGTAGCATCCAACAGTGCAGTAGCATCCAACAGCAGTAGCATCCAACAGTGCAGCAGCATCCAACAGCAGCAGCATCCAACAGCAGCAGCATCCAACAGCAGCAGCATCCAACAGCGCAGTAGCATCCAACAGCGCAGTAGCATCCAACAGTGCAGTAGCATCCAACAGCAGTAGCATCCAACAGCAGTAGTAGCATCTAACAGTGCAGTAGCATCCAACAGCAGTAGCATCCAACAGCAGTAGCAGTCCAACAGTGCAGTAGTATCCAACAGCAGCAGTCCAACAGTGTAGTAGTATCCAACAGCGCAGCAGCATCCAACAGCGCAGTAGCATCCAACAGCGCAGTAGCATCCAACAGCAGTAGCATCCAACAGCAGCAACAGCAGCAGCATCCAACAGCAGTAGCATCCAACAGCAGCAGCATCCAACAGCAGCAGTAGCATCCAACAGCAGCAGCATCCAACAGCGCAGCAGCATCCAACAGCAGTAGCATCCAACAGCAGCAGCATCCAACAGCAGCAGCATCCAACAGCAGTAGCATCCAACAGCAGTAGCATCCAACAGCGCAGCAGCATCCAACAGCAGCAGCATCCAACAGCGCAGCAGCATCCAACAGCGCAGCAGCATCCAACAGCGCAGCAGCATCCAACAGCAGTAGCATCCAACAGCAGCAGCATCCAACAGCAGTAGCATCCAACAGCGCAGCAGCATCCAACAGCGCAGTAGCATCCAACAGCGCAGCAGCATCCAACAGCGCAGCATCATCCAACAGCAGTAGCATCCAACAGCAGCAGCATCCAACAGCAGCATCCAACAGCAGTATCCAACAGCAGCAGTAGCATCCAACAGCAGTAGCATCCAACAGCAGCAGCATCCAACAGCAGCATCCAACAGCGCAGCAGCATCCAACAGCGCAGTAGCATCCAACAGCGCAGCAGCATCCAACAGCAGCAGCATCCAACAGCAGCAGCAGCATCCAACAGTGCAGTAGCATCCAACAGCAGCAGCATCCAACAGCGCAGTAGCATCCAACAGCAGCAGCATCCAACAGCAACAGCAGTAGCATCCAACAGCGCAGTAGCATCCAACAGCGCAGTAGCATCCAACAGCAGCAGCATCCAACAGTGCAGCAGCATCCAACAGCGCAGTAGCATCCAACAGCAGTAGCATCCAACAGCAGCAGTGCAGTAACAGTGCAGTAGCATCCAACAGTGCAGTAGCATCCAACAGTGCAGTAGCATCCAACAGTGCAGTAGCATCCAACAGCGCAGTAGCATCCAACAGTGTAGTAGCATCTAACAGTGCAGTAGCATCCAACAGCAGCAGTAGTATCATCCAACAGCGCAGTAGCATCCAACAGTGCAGTAGCATCCAACAGCAGCAGCATCCAACAGCACAGCAGCATCCAACAGCAGCAGCATCCAACAGCAGTAGCATCCAACAGCAGTAGCATCCAACAGCGCAGTAGCAT
The DNA here is from genome assembly GCF_034236695.1 of Oncorhynchus nerka. NCBI lineage: Eukaryota > Metazoa > Chordata > Actinopteri > Salmoniformes > Salmonidae > Oncorhynchus > Oncorhynchus nerka. The sequence continues at coordinate 68,232 of NW_027039637.1, read as the reverse complement.
CCAACAGCAGCAGCATCCAACAGCATCCAACAGCGCACCAACAGCAGCAGCATCCAACAGCAGCAGCATCCAACAGCAGTAGCATCCAACAGCGCAGCATCCAACAGCAGCAGCATCCAACAGCGTAGCAGCAGCATCCAACAGCAGTAGCATCCAACAGCAGCATCCAACAGCAGCAGCAGCATCCAACAACAGCGCAGCAGCATCCAACAGCAGCAGCATCCAACAGCAGCAGCATCCAACAGCGCAGCAGCATCCAACAGCAGCAGCATCCAACAGCAGCAGCATCCAACAGCACAGCAGTAGCATCCAACAGCGTAGTAGCATCCAACAGCAGTCCTCCAACAGTGCAGTAGCATCCAACAGTGCAGTAGCAACAGTCAGTAGTATCAACAGTGCAGTAGTCCTAACAGTGCAGTAGTATCTAACAGTGTAGTAGCATCTAACAGTGCAGTAGTATCCAACAGTGCAGTAGTATCCAACAGTGCAGTAGCATCCAACAGTGCAGCAGCATCCAACAGCAGCAGCATCCAACAGCAGCAGCATCCAACAGCAGCAGCATCCAACAGCGCAGCAGCATCCAACAGCGCAGTAGCATCCAACAGCGCAGCAGCATCCAACAGCAGTAGCATCCAACAGCGCAGTAGCATCCAACAGCAGCAGCATCCAACAGCAGTAGCATCCAACAGCGCAGCAGCATCCAACAGCAGCATCCAACAGCAGCAGCATCCAACAGCAGTAGCATCCAACAGCAGCAGCATCCAACAGCGTAGCAGCATCCAACAGCAGTAGCATCCAACAGTGCAGCAGCATCCAACAGCAGTAGCATCCAACAGCAGTAGCATCCAACAGCAGTAGCATCCAACAGCAGCAGCATCCAACAGCAGTAGCATCCAACAGCAGTAGCATCCAACAGCGTAGTAGCATCCAACAGCAGCAGCATCCAACAGCAGCAGCATCCAACAGTGCAGCAGCATCCAACAGCAGTAGCATCCAACAGCAGTAGCATCCAACAGCAGCAGTCCAACAGCAGTAGCATCCAACAGCAGTAGCATCCAACAGCAGTAGCATCCAACAGCGCAGTAGCATCCAACAGCGCAGTAGCATCCAACAGCAGTAGCATCCAACAGTCATCCAACAGCAGTAGCATCCAACAGTGCAGTAGCATCCAACAGTGCAGTAGCATCCAACAGTGTAGTAGCATCCAACAGCAGTAGCATCCAACAGTGCAGTAGCATCCAACAGCAGTAGCATCTAACAGTGCAGTAGCATCTAACAGTGCAGTAGTATCCAACAGTGTAGTAGCATCCAACAGTGCAGTAGCATCCAACAGTGTAGTAGCATCCAACAGCGCAGCAGCATCCAACAGCTAGCAGCAACAGTCCAACAGTGCAGTAGCATCCAACAGCAGTAGCATCCAACAGCAGTAGCATCCAACAGCAGTAGCATCCAACAGTGTAGTAGCATCCAACAGTGCAGTAGCATCCAACAGTGCAGTAGCATCCAACAGTAGCATCCAACAGCAGTAGCATCCAACAGTGCAGTAGCATCCAACAGTGCAGTAGCATCCAACAGCAGTAGCATCCAACAGTGCAGTAGTATCTAACAGCATCCAACAGTGCAGTAGCATCCAACAGTGCAGTAGCATCCAACAGTGCAGTAGCATCCAACAGCAGCAGCATCCAACAGCAGCAGCATCCAACAGCGCAGCAGCATCCAACAGCGCAGCAGCATCCAACAGCAGCAGCATCCAACAGCAGTAGCATCCAACAGCGCAGCAGCATCCAACAGCAGCAGCATCCAACAGCAGTAGCATCCAACAGCGCAGCAGCATCCAACACGCAGCAGCATCCAACAGCAGCAGCATCCAACAGCAGCATCCAACAGCGCAGCATCCAACAGCGCAGCAGCATCCAACAGCAGCAGCAGCATCCAACAGCAGTAGCATCCAACAGCGCAGTAGCATCCAACAGTAGCATCCAACAGCAGCAGCATCCAACAGCAGTAGCATCCAACAGCGCAGCAGCATCCAACAGCAGCAGCATCCAACAGCAGCAGCATCCAACAGCGCAGTAGCATCCAACAGCGCAGTAGCATCCAACAGCAGTAGCATCCAACAGCAAGCATCAACAGCAGTAGCATCCAACAGCAGCAGCAGCAGTATCAACAGTGCAGTAGCATCTAACAGTGCAGTAGCATCCAACAGTGCAGTAGCATCCAACAGTGCAGTAGCATCCAACAGCAGTAGCATCCAACAGTGCAGTCCAACAGCAGTAGTATCTAAGCATCCAACAGTGCAGCAGCATCCAACAGTGCAGTAGCATCCAACAGCAGTAGCATCCAACAGCGCAGTAGCATCCAACAGTGTAGTAGCATCCAACAGCGCAGTAGCATCCAACAGCAGCAGCATCCAACAGTGCAGTAGCATCCAACAGTGCAGCAGCATCCAACAGTGCAGTAGCATCCAACAGCAGTAGTAGCATCCAACAGCAGCAGCATCCAACAGTGCAGTAGCATCCAACAGCGCAGCAGCATCCAACAGCAGCAGCATCCAACAGCGCAGCAGCATCCAACAGCAGCAGCATCCAACAGCGCAGCAGCATCCAACAGCAGCAGCATCCAACAGCGCAGTAGCATCCAACAGCAGCAGCATCCAACAGCAGCAGCATCCAACAGCGCAGTAGCATCCAACAGCAGCAGCATCCAACAGCAGTAGCATCCAACAGCAGTAGCATCCAACAGCAGTAGCATCCAACAGCAGCAGCATCCAACAGCGCAGCAGCATCCAACAGCAGCAGCATCCAACAGCGCAGCAGCATCCAACAGCAGCAGCAGCATCCAACAGCAGCAGCATCCAACAGCAGCAGCATCCAACAGCAGTAGCATCCAACAGCAGCAGCATCCAACAGCAGCAGCATCCAACAGCGCAGCAGCATCCAACAGCAGCAGCATCCAACAGCGCAGCAGCATCCAACAGCAGTAGCAGCATCCAACAGCGCAGCAGCATCCAACAGCAGCAGCATCCAACAGCAGCAGCATCCAACAGCAGCAGCAGCATCCAACAGCAGCAGCATCCAACAGCAGCAGCATCCAACAGCAGCAGCATCCAACAGCAGCATCCAACAGCAGCAGCAGCATCCAACAGCAGCAGCATCCAACAGCAGCAGCAGCATCCAACAGCAGCAGCAGCATCCAACAGCATCCAACAGCGCAGCAGCATCCAACAGCGCAGCAGCATCCAACAGCGCAGCAGCATCCAACAGCGCAGTAGCATCCAACAGCAGCAGCATCCAACAGCAGCAGCATCCAACAGCAGCAGCATCCAACAGCAGCAGCATCCAACAGCAGCAGCATCCAACAGCCGCAGCATCCAACAGCAGTAGCATCCAACAGCGCAGTAGCATCCAACAGCAGCATCCAACAGCAGCAGCATCCAACAGCAGCAGCATCCAACAGCAGCAGCATCCAACAGCAGCAGCATCCAACAGCGCAGCAGCATCCAACAGCAGCAGCATCCAACAGCAGCAGCAGCATCCAACAGCAGTAGTAGCATCCAACAGCAGCATCCAACAGCAGCAGCATCCAACAGTGCAGTCATCCAACAGTGCAGTAGCATCCAACAGCAGTAGTAGCATCTAACAGCAGCAGCATCCAACAGCAGCAGCATCCAACAGTGCAGTAGCATCCAACAGTGCAGTAGTATCTAACAGTGCAGTAGCATCCAACAGCAGTAGCATCCAACAGCGCAGTAGCATCCAACAGCAGCAGCATCCAACAGCAGCATCCAACAGCAGCATCCAACAGCAGCAGCATCCAACAGCGCAGCAGCATCCAACAGCAGCAGCATCCAACAGCAGCAGCAGCATCCAACAGCAGCAGCAGCATCCAACAGCAGCAGCATCCAACAGCAGCAGCATCCAACAGCAGTAGCATCCAACAGCGTAGCAGCATCCAACAGCAGCAGCATCCAACAGCGCAGTAGCATCCAACAGCAGCAGCATCCAACAGCAGTAGCATCCAACAGCAGCAGCATCCAACAGCAGCAGCAGCATCCAACAGCGCAGCAGCATCCAACAGCAGCAGCAGCATCCAACAGCGCAGCAGCATCCAACAGCAGCAGCATCCAACAGCGCAGCAGCATCCAACAGCGCAGCAGCATCCAACAGCAGCAGCATCCAACAGCAGCAGCATCCAACAGCAGCAGCATCCAACAGCAGTAGCATCCAACAGCAGCAGCATCCAACAGCCAACAGCAGTAGCATCCAACAGTGCAGTAGCATCCAACAGTGCAGTAGCATCCAACAGCAGTAGCATCCAACAGCGCAGCAGCATCCAACAGCAGTAGCATCCAACAGTGCAGTAGCATCCAACAGCAGTAGCATCCAACAGTGTAGTAGCATCCAACAGCAGTAGCATCCAACAGCAGTAGCATCCAACAGCAGCAGCAGCATCCAACAGTGCAGCAGCATCCAACAGCAGTAGCATCCAACAGCAGCAGCATCCAACAGCGCAGTAGCATCCAACAGCATCCAACAGCAGCAGCATCCAACAGCAGCATCCAACAACAGCAGCATCCAACAGCAGCAGCATCCAACAGCAGCAGCATCCAACAACAGCAACAGCAGTAGCATCCAACAGTGCAGTAGCATCCAACAGTGCAGTAGTGTCCAACAGTGTAGCAGCATCCAACAAGTAGCATCTAACAGTGCAGCAGCATCCAACAGTGCAGTAGCATCCAACAGCAGCAGTAGCATCCAACAGCGCAGTAGCATCCAACAGCGCAGTAGCATCCAACAGCGCAGTAGCATCCAACAGCAGTAGCATCCAACAGCAGTAGCATCCAACAGCAGTAGCATCCAACAGCGCAGTAGCATCCAACAGCAGTAGCATCCAACAGCAGTAGCATCCAACAGCAGCAGCAGCATCCAACAGTGCAGCAGCATCCAACAGCAGCAGCATCCAACAGCGCAGCAGCATCCAACAGCAGCAGCAGCATCCAACAGCAGCAGCATCCAACAGCAGTCCAGCAGCATCCAACAGCAGCAGCATCCAACAGCAGCAGCATCCAACAGCGCAGTAGCATCCAACAGCAGCAGCATCCAACAGCAGCAGCATCCAACAGCAGTCCAACAGCGCAGTAGCAGCATCCAACAGCGCAGCAGCATCCAACAGCGCAGCAGCATCCAACAGCAGCAGCAGCATCCAACAGCGCAGCAGCATCCAACAGCAGTAGCATCCAACAGCAGTAGTATCCAACAGCAGTAGCATCCAACAGCAGCATCCAACAGCAGTAGCATCCAACAGTGCAGTAGCATCTAACAGTGCAGTAGCATCCAACAGCAGTAGCATCCAACAGTGTAGTAGTATCCAACAGTCAGTAGCATCAACAGTGTAGTAGCATCCAACAGCAGTAGCATCTAACAGTGCAGTAGCATCTAACAGTGCAGTAGCCAACAGTGCAGTAGCATCCAACAGTGCAGTAGCATCCAACAGCAGTAGCAGCATCCAACAGCATCCAACAGCAGCAGCATCCAACAGCAGCAGCATCCAACAGCAGTAGCATCCAACAGCAGCAGCATCCAACAGCAGCAGCATCCAACAGCAGTAGCATCCAACAGCGCAGCAGCATCCAACAGCAGCAGTAGCATCCAACAGCGCAGTAGCATCCAACAGCAGTAGCATCCAACAGCAGCAGCATCCAACAGCGCAGCAGCATCCAACAGCAGCATCCAACAGCGCAGCAGCATCCAACAGCAGCAGCATCCAACAGCGCAGCAGCATCCAACAGCAGTAGCATCCAACAGCGCAGTAGCATCCAACAGCAGTAGCATCCAACAGCATCCAACAGCAGCAGTAGCATCCAACAGCAGTAGCAGCATCCAACAGCAGCAGTAGCATCCAACAGTGCAGTAGCATCCAACAGCAGTAGTAGCATCCAACAGCAGCAGCATCCAACAGCAGCAGCATCCAACAGTGCAGCAGCATCCAACAGCGCAGCAGCATCCAACAGCAGCAGCAGCATCCAACAGCAGCAGCATCCAACAGCGCAGCAATCCAACAGCAGCATCCAACAGTGCAGCAGCATCCAACAGCGCAGTAGCATCCAACAGTGCAGTAGCATCCAACAGCGCAGTAGCATCCAACAGCAGTAGCATCCAACAGCAGCAGCAGCATCCAACAGCGCAGTAGCATCCAACAGCGCAGCAGCATCCAACAGCGCAGTAGCATCCAACAGCAGTAGCATCCAACAGCGTAGCAGCATCCAACAGCAGCAGTAGCATCCAACAGCGCAGCAGCATCCAACAGCGCAGCAGCATCCAACAGCAAGTAGCATCCAACAGCAGTAGCATCCAACAGCGCAGTAGCATCCAACAGCGCAGTAGCATCCAACAGCAGTAGCAGCATCCAACAGCGCAGCAGCATCCAACAGCAGCAGCATCCAACAGCAGCAGCATCCAACAGCGCAGCAGCATCCAACAGCAGCATCCAACAGCAGCAGCATCCAACAGCGCAGCAGCATCCAACAGCAGTAGCATCCAACAGCAGCAGCATCCAACAGTGCAGTAGCATCCAACAGCGCAGTAGCATCCAACAGCAGTCATCCAACAGCAGTAGCATCCAACAGCGTAGTAGCATCCAACAGCAGCAGCATCCAACACAGTAGCATCCAACAGCAGTAGCATCCAACAGCAGCAGCATCCAACAGCGCAGCAGCATCCAACAGCAGCAGCATCCAACAGCGCAGCAGCATCCAACAGCGCAGCAGCATCCAACAGCAGCAGCAGCATCCAACAGCAGTAGCATCCAACAGCGCAGCAGCATCCAACAGCAGCAGCATCCAACAGCAGCAGCAACAGCAGTAGCATCCAACAGCAGTAGCATCCAACAGCAGCAGTAGCATCCAACAGTGTAGTAGCATCCAACAGTGCAGTAGCATCCAACAGCAGCAGTAGCATCCAACAGTGTAGTAGCATCCAACAGCGCAGCAGCATCCAACAGCGCAGCAGCATCCAACAGCAGTAGCAGCATCCAACAGCAGCATCCAACAGTGCAGCAGCATCCAACAGCAGTAGCATCCAACAGTGCAGCAGCATCCAACAGTGCAGTAGCATCCAACAGCGCAGTCATCCAACAGCAGCAGTAGCATCCAACAGCGCAGTAGCATCCAACAGCAGCAGCATCCAACAGCAGCAGCAGCATCCAACAGCGCAGCAGCATCCAACAGCAGTCATCCAACAGTGCAGTAGCATCCAACAGCAACAGCAGTAGCATCCAACAGCAGCAGTATCCAACAGCAGTAGCATCCAACAGCAGTAGTATCCAACAGCGCAGTAGTATCTAACAGCCGCAGTAGTATCCAACAGTGCAGTAGTATCTAACAGTGCAGTAGCATCTAACAGTGTAGTAGCATCCAACAGTGCAGTAGTCCAACAGTGCAGTAGCATCTAACAGTGCAGTAGCATCCAACAGTGTAGTAGCATCTAACAGTGCAGTAGCATCTAACAGTGCAGTAGTATCTAACAGCAGTAGCATCCAACAGCGCAGTAGCATCCAACAGCAGCAGTAGCATCCAACAGTAGCAGTAGCATCCAACAGCAGTAGCATCCAACAGCGCAGTAGCATCCAACAGTGCAGTAGCATCCAACAGTGCAGTAGCATCCAACAGCGCAGTAGCATCCAACAGCAGTAGCATCCAACAGCGCAGTAGCATCCAACAGCGTAGTAGCATCCAACAGCAGTAGCATCCAACAGCAGTAGCATCCAACAGTAGCAGCATCCAACAGCAGCAGTAGCATCTAACAGTGCAGTAGTATCTAACAGTGCAGTAGCATCCAACAGTGCAGTAGCATCCAACAGCAGCAGTAGCATCCAACAGTGCAGTAGCATCTAACAGCAGTAGCATCCAACAGCAGCAGTATCCAACAGTGCAGTAGCATCCAACAGTGCAGTAGTATCCAACAGTGCAGTAGCATCAACAGCAACAGTAGTAGTTTCCAACAGTGTAGCAGCATCCAACAGTGCAGTAGCATCCAACAGCAGTAGCATCCAACAGTGCAGTAGCATCCAACAGCAGCAGCATCCAACAGCAGCATCCAACAGCAGTAGCATCCAACAGCAGCAGCATCCAACAGCAGCAGCATCCAACAGCAGTAGCATCCAACAGCGCAGTATCCAACAGCAGTAGCATCCAACAGCAGCAGCATCCAACAGCAGCAGCATCCAACAGCAGCAGCAGCATCCAACAGCAGCAGCATCCAACAGCAGTAGCATCCAACAGCAGTAGTAGCATCCAACAGCAGCAGCATCCAACAGCGCAGCAGCATCCAGCAGCATCCAACAGCAGCAGCATCCAACAGCAGCATCCAACAGTGCAGTAGCATCCAACAGCAGTAGTATCCAACAGCAGTAGCATCCAACAGTGCAGCAGCATCCAACAGCAGTAGCATCCAACAGTGCAGTAGTATCCAACAGCAGTAGCATCCAACAGTGCAGTAGCATCCAACAGTGCAGTAGCATCCAACAGTGCAGTAGCATCCAACAGTGCAGTAGCATCCAACAGTGCAGTAGCATCCAACAGTGCAGTAGTCCAACAGCAGTAGCATCCAACAGCGCAGCAGCATCCAACAGTGCAGTAGCATCCAACAGTGCAGTAGCATCCAACAGTGCAGTAGCATCCAACAGCAGTAGTATCCAACAGTGCAGTAGCATCCAACAGTGTAGTAGCATCCAACAGTGCAGTAACAGCATCTAACAGTGTAGTAGCATCTAACAGTGCAGTAGCATCCAACAGTGTAGTAGCATCCAACAGTGCAGTAGCATCTAACAGCATCCAACAGTGCAGTAGCATCCAACAGCAGTAGCATCCAACAGCGTAGTAGCATCCAACAGCGCAGCAGTATCCAACAGCGCAGTAGCATCCAACAGCAGTAGCATCCAACAGCAGTCCAACAGCAGTAGCATCCAACAGTGCAGTAGTATCCAACAGCAGTAGTAGCATCCAACAGCAGTAGCATCCAACAGCAGTAGCATCCAACAGCAGTAGCATCCAACAGTGCAGTAGCATCCAACAGTCCAGTAGCATCCAACAGTGCAGTAGCATCCAACAGTGTAGTAGCATCCAACAGCGCAGCAGCATCCAACAGTGTAGCAGCATCTAACAGTGCAGTAGCATCCAACAGCAGCAGTAGCATCCAACAGCAGTAGCATCCAACAGCAGCATCCACAGCAGCAGCAGCATCCAACAGCGCAGCAGCATCCAACAGCAGCAGTAGCATCCAACAGCGCAGCAGCATCCAACAGCGCAGCAGCATCCAACAGCGCAGCAGCATCCAACAGCGCAGCAGCATCCAACAGCGTAGCAGCATCCAACAGCAGCATCCAACAGCAGCAGCATCCAACAGCGCAGCAGCATCCAACAGCGCAGCAGCATCCAACAGCAGCAGCATCCAACAGCGCAGCAGCATCCAACAGCAGTAGTCCAACAGCAGCATCCAACAGCGCAGCAGCATCCAACAGCGCAGCAGCATCCAACAGCAGTAGCATCCAACAGCAGCAGCAGCATCCAACAGCAGCAGCAGCAGTCCAACAGCAGCAGCATCCAACAGCGCAGCAGCATCCAACAGCAGCAGTAGCATCCAACAGCATCCAACAGCGCAGCAGCATCCAACAGTAGTAGCATCCAACAGCAGCAGCATCCAACAGTGCAGTAGCATCCAACAGCGCAGCAGTAACAGTCCAACAGTGCAGTAGCATCCAACAGCAGCAGCAGCATCCAACAGCGCAGTAGCATCCAACAGTGCAGTAGCATCCAACAGCAGTAGCATCCAACAGTGTAGCAGCAGTAGCATCCAACAGCGCAGCAGCATCCAACAGCGCAGTAGCATCCAACAGCAGTAGCATCCAACAGCAGTAGCATCCAACAGTGCAGTAGCATCCAACAGCAGTAGCATCCAACAGCAGTAGCATCCAACAGCGCAGTAGCATCCAACAGCAGTAGCATCCAACAGCAGCAGTAGCATCCAACAGCAGCAGCAGTAGCATCCAACAGTGTAGCAGCATCCAACAGCAGCAGCAAACAGCAGTAGCATCCAACAGCAGTAGCATCCAACAGCAGTAGCATCTAACAGTGCAGTAGTATCTAACAGTGTAGTAGTATCCAACAGCAGTAGCATCCAACAGTGCAGTAGCATCCAACAGCAGCAGTAGCATCAACAGCAGTAGCAGCAGTCCAACAGTGCAGCAGCATCCAACAGCAGCAGCATCCAACAGTGCAGCAGCATCCAACAGCAGTAGCATCCAACAGTGCAGCAGCATCCAACAGCAGTAGCATCCAACAGCAGTAGCATCCAACAGCAGTAGCATCCAACAGTGCAGTAGCATCCAACAGCAGCAGTAGCATCCAACAGCAGCAGCATCCAACAGCGCAGCAGCATCCAACAGCAGCAGCATCCAACAGCAGCAGCATCCAACAGCGCAGCAGCATCCAACAGCAGCATCCAACAGCAGCAGCATCCAACAGCGCAGTAGCATCCAACAGCGCAGCAGCATCCAACAGCGCAGCAGCATCCAACAGCAGCAGCATCCAACAGCGCAGCAGCATCCAACAGCGTAGCAGCATCCAACAGCAGCAGCATCCAACAGCAGCAGCATCCAACAGCAGTAGCATCCAACAGTGCAGCAGCATCCAACAGCGCAGCAGCATCCAACAGCAGCAGCATCCAACAGCAGCAGCATCCAACAGTAGCAGCATCCAACAGCAGCAGCATCCAACAGCATCCAACAGCGCAGTAGCATCCAACAGCGCAGTAGCATCCAACAGCAGCAGCATCCAACAGCGCAGCAGCATCCAACAGCGCAGCAGCATCCAACAGCGCAGTAGCATCCAACAGCAGCAGCATCCAACAGCAGCAGCATCCAACAGCAGTAGCATCCAACAGCAGTAGCATCCAACAGCAGTAGCATCCAACAGCAGTAGCATCCAACAGCAGCAGCATCCAACAGCAGCAGCATCCAACAGCAGCAGCATCCAACAGCATCCAACAGCAGCAGCATCCAACAGCGCAGCAGCATCCAACAGCAGCAGCATCCAACAGCAGCAGCAGCATCCAACAGCAGCAGCATCCAACAGCGCAGCAGCATCCAACAGCAGCAGCATCCAACAGCGCAGCAGCATCCAACAGCAGCAGCATCCAACAGCAGCAGTATCCAACAGCAGCAGCATCCAACAGCAGCATCCAACAGCAGTAGCATCCAACAGCGAAGCAGTATCCAACAGTGCAGTAGCATCCAACAGTGCAGTAGCATCCAACAGCGCAGTAGCATCCAACAGCATCCAACAGCGCAGCAGCATCCAACAGCAGTAGCATCCAACAGCAGTAGCATCCAACAGCAGTAGTATCCAACAGCAGTAGCATCCAACAGCAGCAGCAGCATCCAACAGCAGTAGCATCCAACAGCGCAGTAGCATCCAACAGCAGCAGCATCCAACAGCAGCAGCAGCATCCAACAGCGTAGCAGCATCCAACAGCAGCAGCATCCAACAGCGCAGTAGCATCCAACAGCAGTAGCATCCAACAGCGTAGCAGCATCCAACAGCAGCAGCATCCAACAGCGTCAGCATCCAACAGCGCAGCAGCATCCAACAGCAGTAGCATCCAACAGCGCAGTAGCATCCAACAGCAGCAGCATCCAACAGCAGTAGCATCCAACAGTGCAGTAGCATCCAACAGTGCAGTAGCATCCAACAGTGTAGTAGCATCCAACAGTGCATCCAACAGCAGTAGCATCCAACAGCAGTAGCATCCAACAGTGCAGTAGTATCCAACAGTGCAGTAGCATCCAACAGTGCAGTAGCATCCAACAGTGCAGTAGCATCCAACAGTGCAGCAGCATCCAACAGTGCAGTAGCATCCAACAGCAGTAGCATCCAACAGTAGCATCAGCATCCAACAGTAGCAGCATCCAACAGCGCAGTAGCATCCAACAGCAGTAGCATCCAACAGCAGTAGCATCCAACAGTGCAGCATCCAACAGCGCAGCAGCATCCAACAGCAGCAGCATCCAACAGCAGTAGCATCCAACAGCGCAGTAGCATCCAACAGCGTAGCATCCAACAGCAGTAGCATCCAACAGCAGTAGCATCCAACAGCAGCAGTATCCAACAGTGCAGTAGTATCCAACAGTGCAGTAGCATCCAACAGCGCAGCATCCAACAGTGCATCATCCAACAGTGTAGTAGCATCCAACAGTGCAGTAGCATCCAACAGCAGCAGTAGCATCCAACAGCAGTAGCATCCAACAGTGCAGTAGCATCCAACAGCAGTAGCATCCAACAGCAGTAGCATCCAACAGCGCAGTAGCATCCAACAGCGCAGCAGCATCCAACAGCGCAGTAGCATCCAACAGCGTAGCAGCATCCAACAGCGCAGCAGCATCCAACAGCGCAGCAGCATCCAACAGCGCAGCAGCATCCAACAGCGCAGCAGCATCCAACAGCGCAGTAGCATCCAACAGCAGCAGCATCCAACAGCGCAGCAGCATCCAACAGCGCAGCAGCATCCAACAGCAGCAGCATCCAACAGCGCAGCAGCATCCAACAGCAGCAGTAGCAGTAGCATCCAACAGCAGCAGCATCCAACAGCAGTAGCATCCAACAGCATCCAACAGCATCCAACAGCAGCAGCATCCAACAGCAGTAGCAGCATCCAACAGCGCAGTAGCATCCAACAGCAGCAGCATCCAACAGCAGTAGCATCCAACAGCAGCAGCAGCATCCAACAGCAGCAGCAGCATCCAACAGCGCAGCAGCATCCAACAGCAGCAGCAGCATCCAACAGTGCAGTAGCATCCAACAGCGTAGCAGCATCCAACAGTGCAGTAGTATCCAACAGCAGCAGCATCCAACAGCATCCAACAGTCCAACAGCAGCATCCAACAGCGCAGCAGCATCCAACAACAGCAGCAGCATCCAACAGCAGCAGCATCCAACAGCAGCAGCATCCAACAGCAGTAGCATCCAACAGCGCAGCAGCATCCAACAGCGCAGCAGCATCCAACAGCAGCAGCATCCAACAGCAGCAGTAGCATCCAACAGCAGCAGCATCCAACAGTGCAGTAGCATCCAACAGCAGTAGCATCCAACAGCGCAGTAGCATCCAACAGCGCAGTAGCATCCAACAGCAGTAGCATCCAACAGCAGTAGCATCCAACAGCAGCAGCATCCAACAGCAGCAGCAGCATCCAACAGCGCAGTAGCATCCAACAGCATCCAACAGCAGCAGCATCCAACAGCGCAGCAGCATCCAACAGCGCAGCAGCATCCAACAGCGCAGCAGCATCCAACAGCGCAGCAGCATCCAACAGCAGTAGCATCCAACAGCAGCAGCATCCAACAGCAGCAGCATCCAACAGCAGTCCAACAGCAGCAGCAGCATCCAACAGCAGTAGCATCCAACAGCAGCATCCAACAGCAGCCATCCAACAGCGTAGCAGCATCCAACAGCGCAGCAGCATCCAACAGCAGCAGTATCCAACAGCGCAGTAGCATCCAACAGCAGTCCAACAGCAGCAGCATCCAACAGCGTAGCAGCATCCAACAGCAGCAGCATCCAACAGCAGCAGCATCCAACAGCGCAGCAGCATCCAACAGCGCAGCAGCATCATCCAACAGCAGTAGCATCCAACAGCGCAGCAGCATCCAACAGCGTAGCAGCATCCAACAGCGCAGCAGCATCCAACAGCAGCAGCATCCAACAGCAGCAGCATCCAACAGCGCAGCAGCATCCAACAGCGTAGTAGCATCCAACAGCGTCCAACAGCAGTAGCATCCAACAGCGCAGCAGCATCCAACAGCAGCAGCATCCAACAGCAGCAGCATCCAACAGCGCAGTAGTATCCAACAGCAGTAGCATCCAACAGCAGTAGCATCCAACAGCAGCAGCATCCAACAGCGTAGCAGCATCCAACAGCAGTAGCATCCAACAGCAGCAGTAGCATCCAACAGTGCAGTAGCATCCAACAGCAGTAGCATCCAACAGTGCAGTAGCATCCAACAGCAAGCATCCAACAGTGTAGTAGCATCTAACAGTGCAGTAGTATCTAACAGTGCAGTAGCATCCAACAGTGTAGTAGTAGTAGCATCTAACAGTGCAGTAGTATCTAACAGTGCAGTAGTATCTAACAGTGCAGTAGTATCTAACAGTGCAGTAGCATCTAACAGTGCAGTAGCATCTAACAGCAGTAGCATCCAACAGTGCAGTAGCATCCAACAGTGTAGTAGCAGCAGTAGCATCCAACAGTGCAGTAGCATCCAACAGTGCAGTAGCATCCAACAGTGCAGCAGCATCCAACAGCGCAGCAGCATCCAACAGCGCAGTAGCATCCAACAGCGCAGCAGCATCCAACAGCGCAGCAGCATCCAACAGCAGCATCCAACAGCAGCAGCATCCAACAGCGTAGCAGCATCCAACAGCAGCAGCATCCAACAGCGCAGTAGCATCCAACAGCGCAGCAGCATCCAACAGCGCAGTAGCATCCAACAGCAGTAGCATCCAACAGCAGCAGCATCCAACAGCAGCAGCATCCAACAGCAGCAGCATCCAACAGCGCAGTAGCATCCAACAGCAGCAGCATCCAACAGTGCAGCAGCATCCAACAGCAGCAGCATCCAACAGCGCAGCAGCATCCAACAGCGCAGCAGCATCCAACAGCGCAGTAGCATCCAACAGCAGTAGCATCCAACAGCAGTAGCATCCAACAGCAGTAGTGTCCAACAGCAGCAGTAGCATCCAACAGTGCAGCAGTATCCAACAGCGTAGTAGCATCCAACAGCAGCAGCAGCATCCAACAGCAGCAGCATCCAACAGCGCAGCAGCATCCAACAGCAGTAGCATCCAACAGCGCAGCAGCATCCAACAGCAGTAGCATCCAACAGTGCAGTAGCATCCAACAGCAGTAGCATCCAACAGCAGCATCCAACAGCGCAGCAGCATCCAACAGCGTAGCAGCATCCAACAGTAGCAGCAGCATCCAACAGCAGCAGCATCCAACAGCGCAGCAGCATCCAACAGCAGCAGCATCCAACAGCAGTAGCATCCAACAGCAGTAGCATCCAACAGCAGTAGCATCCAACAGCAGCAGTAGCATCCAACAGTGTAGTAGCATCCAACAGCAGTAGCATCCAACAGCAGTAGCATCCAACAGCAGTGATCCAACAGTGCAGTAGCATCCAACAGCAGTAGCATCCAACAGTGCAGTATCCAACAGCGCAGTAGCATCCAACAGCGTAGTAGCATCCAACAGTGCAGTAGCATCCAACAGTGTAGTAGCATCCAACAGCAGCAGCATCCAACAGCGCAGTAGCATCCAACAGCGTAGCAGCATCCAACAGCAGCATCCAACAGCAGTAGCATCCAACAGCAGTAGCATCCAACATCCAACAGCGCAGTAGCATCCAACAGTGCAGTAGCATCCAACAGCGCAGTAGCATCCAACAGCAGCAGCATCCAACAGCAGTAGCATCCAACAGTGCAGTAGCATCCAACAGTGCAGTAGTATCCAACAGTGTAGTAGCATCCAACAGCAGTAGCATCCAACAGCGCAGCAGCATCCAACAGTAGCAGCATCCAACAGCGCAGTAGCATCCAACAGCATCCAACAGCAGCAGCATCCAACAGCAGCAGCATCCAACAGCAGCAGCAGCATCCAACAGCGCAGCAGTATCCAACAGCAGTAGCATCCAACAGCAGTAGCATCCAACAGTGCAGCAGCATCCAACAGTGCAGCAGCATCCAACAGTGCAGCATCCAACAGCAGTAGTATCCAACAGTGTAGTAGTATCCAACAGCGCAGTAGCATCTAACAGTGCAGTCCAACAGCAGCAGCATCCAACAGCAGCAGCATCCAACAGCGCAGCAGCATCCAACAGCGCAGCAGCATCCAACAGCGCCAACAACAGCAGTAGCATCTAACAGCAGTAGCCCAACAGCAGCATCCAACAGCAGCAGCATCCAACAGCAGCAGCATCCAACAGCAGTAGCATCCAACAGCAGTAGCATCCAACAGCAGTAGCATCCAACAGCGCAGTAGCATCCAACAGCGCAGTAGCATCCAACAGCAGTAGCATCCAACAGCAGTAGCATCCAACAGTGCAGTAGCATCCAACAGCAGCAGCATCCAACAGTGCAGTAGCATCCAACAGCAGTAGCATCCAACAGTAGTAGCATCCAACAGCAGTAGCATCCAACAGTAGTAGTCTAACAGTGTAGTAGCATCCAACAGTGCAGTAGCATCCAACAGCGCAGTAGCATCTAACAGTGCAACAGTAGTATCTAACAGTGTAGTAGCATCTAACAGTGCAGTAGTATCTAACAGCAGTAGTATCTAACAGTGCAGTAGTATCCAACAGTAGCATCCAACAGCAGTAGCATCTAACAGTGTAGTAGTATCTAACAGCAGTATCCAACAGTGCAGTAGCATCTAACAGTGCAGTAGCATCCAACAGTGCAGTAGCATCCAACAGTGCAGCAGCATCCAACAGTGCAGTAGCATCCAACAGTGCAGTAGTATCCAACAGTGCAGTAGCATCAACAGTGTAGTAGCATCCAACAGCGCAGTAGCATCCAACAGCGCAGCATCCAACAGCAGCAGCATCCAACAGTGAGCATCATCCAACAGCGTAGCATCCAACAGCAGCAGCATCCAACAGTGCAGTAGCATCCAACAGCAGTAGTAGCATCCAACAGCGCAGCAGCATCCAACAGCAGTAGCATCCAACAGCAGTAGTCCAACAGCGCAGTAGCATCCAACAGCAGTAGCATCCAACAGTGCAGCAGCATCCAACAGCGCAGTAGCATCCAACAGTGTAGTAGCGTCCAACAGTGTAGCAGCATCCAACAGCGCAGTAGCATCCAACAGCGCAGTAGCATCCAACAGCGCAGTAGCATCCAACAGCAGTAGCATCCAACAGTGCAGCAGCATCCAACAGCAGCAGCATCCAACAGCGCAGCAGCATCCAACAGTGCAGTAGCATCCAACAGCGTAGCAGCATCCAACAGCAGTATCCAACAGTGCAGCAGCATCCAACAGTGCAGCAGCATCCAACAGCAGCAGCATCCAACAGCAGTAGTAGCATCCAACAGCAGTAGCATCCAACAGCAGTAGCATCCAACAGCGCAGCAGCATCCAACAGCAGTAGCATCCAACAGCAGCAGTAGCATCCAACAGTGCAGTAGTCCAACAGTGCAGTAGCATCCAACAGCAGTAGCATCAACAGCAGTAGCATCCAGTGCAGCTAACAGTGCAGCAGTATCCAACAGTGCGCAGCAGCATCCAACAGCAGCAGCATCCAACAGTGTAGTAGCATCCAACAGCAGTAGCATCAACAGTGCAGTAGTATCTAACAGTGCAGTAGCATCCAACAGTGTAGTAGCATCCAACAGCAGTAGTATCCAACAGCAGTAGCATCCAACAGCGCAGTAGCATCCAACAGTGCAGTAGCATCTAACAGTGCATCCAACAGCAGTAGTATCTAACAGCGCAGTAGCATCCAACAGCATCCAACAGCAGTAGCATCTAACAGCGCAGTAGCATCTAACAGCGCAGTAGCATCCAACAGCAGTAGCATCCAACAGTGCAGTAGTCTAACAGCAGTAGCATCTAACAGCAGCAGTAGCATCCAACAGCGCAGCATCCAACAGCGCAGCATCCAACAGTGCAGTATCCAACAGCAGCAGCATCCAACAGTAGCATCCAACAGCAGTAGCATCCAACAGCGCAGCAGTATCCAACAGTGTAGCAGCATCCAACAGCAGCAGCATCCAACAGCGCAGCAGCATCCAACAGCATCCAACAGTGTAGCAGCATCCAACAGTGCAGTAGCATCCAACAGCAGCAGCACAGCAGTAGCATCCAACAGCGTAGTAGCATCCAACAGCAGCATCCAACAGCAGCAGTATCCACAGTGTAGCAGTGTCCAACAGCAGTAGCATCCAACAGCAGCAGCATCCAACAGTGTAGTAGCATCCAACAGCAGTAGCATCAGCATCCAACAGCAGTAGTCCAACAGCGTAGTAGTGTCCAACATCAGCATCCAACAGTGCAGTAGTATCCAACAACATCCAACAGCAGCAGCATCCAACAGTGTAGTAGCATCCAACAGCAGTAGCATCCAACAGCAGAATCCAACAGTAGCATCCAACAGTGCAGTAGCATCCAACAGCAGCAGTAGCATCCAACAGCGCAGTAGCATCCAACAGCGCAGCATCCAACAGCAGTAGCATCCAACAGTGCAGTAGCATCCAACAGTGCAGTAGCATCCAGTGTAGCAGTATCTAACAGTGTAGCAGTAGTATCCAACAGTGCAGTAGCATCCAACAGTGCAGTAGTATCTAACAGTGTAGTAGCATCTAACAGTGCAGTAGTATCCAACAGCAGTAGCATCCAACAGTGTAGTAGCATCCAACAGTGCAGTAGTATCCAACAGCGTAGTAGCATCCAACAGCAGTAGCATCCAACAGCGCAGTAGCATCCAACAGCAGTAGCATCCAACAGCAGTAGCATCCAACAGCGCAGCAGCATCCAACAGCGCAGTAGCATCCAACAGTGCAGTAGCATCAACAGCAGTAGTAGCATCCAACAGTGCAGTAGCATCTAACAGCATCCTAACAGTGCAGTAGCATCCAACATCAACAGTGCAGTAGCATCCAACAGCAGTAGCATCTAACAGTGTAGTAGCATCCAACAGTGCAGTAGTATCCAACAGTGCAGTAGCATCTAACAGCGCAGTAGCATCTAACAGTGCAGCAGTATCCAACAGTGTAGTAGCATCTAACAGCAGTGCATCTAACAGTGCAGTAGTATCCAACAGTGCAGTAGCATCTAACAGTGTAGTAGCATCTAACAGTGCAGTAGCATCCAACAGTGCAGTAGCATCAACAGTGCAGTAGCATCCAACAGTGTAGTATCCAACAGCAGTAGCATCCAACAGCAGTAGCATCCAACAGTGCAGTAGCATCCAACAGCGCAGTAGCATCCAACAGTAGCAGTATCAACAGTGCAGTAGCATCTAACAGCAGCAGCATCCAACAGTGCAGTAGCATCCAACAGTGTAGCAGCATCTAACAGTGCAGTAGCATCTAACAGTGCAGTAGCATCCAACAGTAGTAGCATCCAACAGTGCAGTAGCATCCAACAGTGTAGCATCCAACAGTGCATAGCAGCATCCAACAGTGCAGTAGCATCTAACAGCGCAGTAGCATCCAACAGTGTAGTAGCATCCAACAGCAGTAGCATCCAACAGCAGCAGCATCCAACAGTGCAGTAGCATCCAACAGCAGTAGCATCCAACAGTGCAGTAGCATCCAACAGCAGTAGTAGCATCTAACAGTGCAGTAGTATCTAACAGTGCAGTAGCATCCAACAGTGCAGTAGCATCTAACAGTGCAGTAGCATCTAACAGTGTAGTAGCATCTAACAGTGCAGTAGCATCTAACAGTGTAGTAGCATCCAACAGCGCAGTAGCATCTAACAGCAGTAGCATCCAACAGTGCAGTAGCATCCAACAGTGTAGCAGCATCTAACAGTGTAGTATCTAACAGTGCAGTAGCATCCAACAGCAGTAGCAGCATCCAACAGCAGCAGTAGTCCAACAGTGCAGTAGCATCTAACAGTGCAGTAGCATCCAACAGTGCAGTAGCATCCAACAGTGTAGTAGCATCTAACAGTGCAGTAGTATCCAACAGTGCAGTAGCATCCAACAGTGCAGTAGTATCCAACAGCAGTAGTAGTATCTAACAGCAGTAGCATCCAACAGTGCAGCAGCATCTAACAGTGTAGTAGCATCCAACAGTGCAGTAGCATCTAACAGTGCAGTAGCATCCAACAGTGCAGTAGCATCTAACAGCAGCAGCATCCAACAGTGTAGTAGCATCCAACAGCAGTAGCATCCAACAGTAGTAGCATCCAACAGCATCCAGCAGCATCCAACAGTGTAGTAGCATCCAACAGCAGTAGCAGCAGCATCCAACAGCAGTAGCATCCAACAGCAGCAGCATCCAACAGCGCAGCAGCATCCAACAGCAGTAGCATCCAACAGCAGTAGCATCCAACAGCGCAGCAGCATCCAACAGTGCAGTAGCATCCAACAGCGCAGCAGCATCCAACAGTGCAGTAGCATCCAACAGCAGCAGCATCCAACAGTGTAGTAGCATCCAACAGTGCAGTAGTCCAACAGTGCAGTAGCATCCAGTAGCAGCCTAACAGCAGCAGCAGCATCTAACAAGTAGTATCCAACAGCAGTGCAGTAGCATCCAACAGCAGTAGCATCCAACAGTGCAGTAGCATCCAACAGTGCAGTAGCATCCAACAGCAGTAGCATCTAACAGCAGCAGCAGCATCCAACAGCGTAGTAGCATCCAACAGCATCTAACAGCAGTAGCATCCAACAGTGCAGTAGTAGCATCCAGTGCAGTAGTATCCAACAGCAGCAGATCCAACAGTGCAGTAGTGTCCAACAGCGTAGTAGCATCCAACAGTGTAGTAGCATCCAACAGCAGCAGCATCCAACAGCGCAGCAGCGTCAACAGCAGTAGCATCCAACAGCGCAGTAGCATCCATCCAACAGCGCAGCAGCATCCAACAGCATCCAACAGCATCCAACAGCAGCAGCATCCAACAGTGCAACAGTAGCATCCAACAGTGCAGCAGCATCCAACAGCAGTAGCAGCATCCAACAGCGCAGCAGCATCCAACAGTGCAGCATCCAACAGTGCAGTAGCATCCAACAGCAGTAGCATCCAACAACATCCAGCATCCAACAGTGCAGCAGCATCCAACAGCAGTAGCAGCAGTAGCATCCAACAGTGCAGTCCAACAGCAGCAGCATCCAACAGTGTAGTAGCATCCAACAGTGTAGTAGCATCCAACAGCAGTAGTATCCAACAGTGTAGTAGCATCCAACAGCGCAGTAGCATCCAACAGTGCAGTAGCATCCAACAGCAGTAGCATCTAACAGTGTAGTAGCATCTAACAGCAGTAGCATCCAACAGCAGTAGCATCCAACAGTGCAGTCCAACAGCAGTAGCATCCAACAGTGTAGCAGCATCCAACAGCAGCAGCATCCAACAGCAGCAGCAGCATCCAACAGCAGCAGTATCCAACAGCAGCAGCATCCAACAGCGTAGTAGCATCCAACAGTGCAGTAGCATCCAACAGCTAACAGTGCAGTCCAACAGCATGCAGTAGCAGCATCCAACAGCAGTAGCATCCAACAGCGCAGTAGCATCCAACAGTGTAGTAGCATCTAACAGTGCAGTAGTATCTAACAGCAGTAGCATCCAACAGTGCAGCAGCATCCAGTGCAGTAGCATCCAACAGTGCAGTAGTATCTAACAGTGCAGTAGTATCTAACAGTGTAGTAGTATCCAACAGCGCAGTAGCATCCAACAGCAGTAGTAGCATCCAACAGCAGCATCCAACAGCAGTAGCATCCAACAGTGTAGTAGCATCCAACAGTGTAGCAGCATCCAACAGTGCAGTAGCATCCAACAGCAGCAGTAGCATCCAACAGCAGCAGCATCTAACAGTGCAGTAGCATCTAACAGCGTAGTAGCATCTAACAGTGTAGTAGCATCCAACAGCAGTAGCATCCAACAGCAGCAGCATCCAACAGCAGTAGCATCCAACAGTGCAGTAGCATCCAACAGTGCAGTAGCATCCAACAGTGCAGTAGTATCCAACAGTGCAGTAGCATCTAACAGTGCAGTAGTATCCAACAGTGCAGTAGCATCCAACAGCAGCAGCATCCAACAGCAGCAGCATCCAACAGCAGCAGCATCCAACAGAGCAGTAGCATCCAACAGCAGTAGCATCCAACAGCGTAGCAGCATCCAACAGTGCAGTAGCATCCAACAGCAGTAGCATCTAACAGTGCAGTCTAACAGTGCAGTAGCATCCAACAGTGCAGTAGCATCCAACAGTGCAGTAGCATCCAACAGTGCAGTAGTATCCAACAGTGCAGTAGCATCTAACAGTGCAGTAGCATCTAACAGCAGTGCATCCAACAGCAGTATCCAACAGTGCCAACAGTATCAACAGTGCAGTAGCATCCAACAGTGCAGTAGTATCCAACAGCAGCAGTAGTATCTAACAGTGCAGCAGTATCCAACAGTGCAGTAGCATCCAAAGTCAACAGTGTAGTAGCATCCAACAGCAGTAGCATCCAACAGCATCTAACAGTGCAGTAGTATCTAACAGTGCAGTAGCATCCAACAGCGCAGCAGCATCCAACAGCAGTAGCATCCAACAGCAGCAGCAGCATCCAACAGCGTAACAGCATCCAACAGCAGTAGCATCCAACAGCAGCATCCAACAGTGTAGCAGTATCTAACAGTGTAGTAGTGTCTAACAGTCAGTAGTATCTAACAGTGTAGTATCCAACAGCAGTAGCATCCAACAGTGCAGTAGTGTCCAACAGTGTAGTAGTATCTAACAGTGCAGTAGCATCCAGTGCAGTAGTATCTAACAGTATCCAACAGTGCATCCAAGTAGTATCTAACAGTGCAGCATCCAACAGTGCAGCAGTGCATCTAACAGCAGTAGCATCTAACAGCAGTAGCATCCAACAGCGCAGTAGCATCCAACAGCAGTAGCATCTAACAGTGTAGCAGCATCCAACAGCGCAGTAGCATCCAACAGCAGTAGCATCCAACAGCGCAGTAGCATCCAACAGCAGTAACAGCAGCATCCAACAGTGCAGTAGTATCCAACAGCAGTAGCATCCAACAGTGCAGTAGTATCCAACAGCGCAGTAGCATCCAACAGCAGTAGTAGCATCAGCAGCAACAACAGCAGTAGCATCCAACAGCGCAGCAGTAGCATCATCAACAGCGCAGCAGCATCCAACAGTGCAGTAGCATCCAACAGCAGCAGCAGTATCTAACAGTGCAGTAGCATCCAACAGTGTAGTAGCATCTAACAGTAGCATCCAACAGTGCAGTAGTATCTAACAGCAGTAGCATCCAACAGCAGCAGCATCCAACAGTGTAGTAGCATCCAACAGTAGCAGCAGCATCAACAGCAGTAGCATCCAACAGTGCAGTAGCATCTAACAGTGTAGTAGCATCCAACAGCAGTAGTAACAGCATCCAACAGCAGTAGCATCCAACAGCAGTAGCATCCAACAGTGCAGTAGCATCTAACAGTGCAGTAGCATCCAACAGTGTAGTAGCATCTAACAGTGTAGTAGCATCTAACAGAAAGTGCAGTAGCATCTAACAGTGCAGTAGTATCTAACAGTGCAGTAGCATCTAACAGTGCAGTAGTATCTAACAGTGTATCTAACAGTGCAGTAGTATCTAACAGTGCAGTAGCATCCAACAGTGTAGTAGTATCTAACAGTGCAGTAGCATCCAACAGTGCAGTAGTATCCAACAGTGCAGTAGCATCCAACAGCGCAGTAGCATCTAACAGTGCAGTAGCATCTAACAGTGCAGTAGCATCCAAC
The DNA here is from genome assembly GCF_034236695.1 of Oncorhynchus nerka. Lineage (NCBI taxonomy): Eukaryota > Metazoa > Chordata > Actinopteri > Salmoniformes > Salmonidae > Oncorhynchus > Oncorhynchus nerka. The sequence goes on along the minus strand of NW_027039637.1, from coordinate 44,732 downwards.
AGCAGTAGCATCCAACAGCGCAGCAGCATCCAACAGCAGCAGCATCCAACAGTGCAGCATCCAACAGCAGCAGCATCCAACAGCAGCAGCATCCAACAGCAGCAGCATCCAACAGCAGCAGCAGCATCCAACAGCAGTAGCATCCAACAGCAGCAGCATCCAACAGCGCAGCAGCATCCAACAGCATCCAACAGCAGCAGCATCCAACAGCAGTAGCATCCAACAGCAGCAGCCAACAGCAGTAGCATCCAACAGTGTAGTAGCATCCAACAGCGTAGCAGCATCCAACAGCAGCAGCATCCAACAGCAGCAGCATCCAACAGTGCAGTAGCATCCAACAGCAGCATCCAACAGCAGTAGCATCCAACAGCGCAGTAGCATCCAACAGCAGCAGCAGTAGCATCCAACAGCAGTAGATCCAACAGTGCAGTAGTGTCCAACAGCGCAGCAGCATCCAACAGCAGCAGTAGCATCCAACAGCAGTAGCATCCAACAGCAGCAGCATCCAACAGCAGCAGCATCCAACAGCGCAGTAGCATCCAACAGTGCAGCAGCATCCAACAGCAGCAGCATCCAACAGCAGTAGCATCCAACAGCAGTAGCATCCAACAGCAGCAGTCCAACAGCAGTAGCATCCAACAGTGCAGTAGCATCCAACAGCAGCAGCATCCAACAGTGTAGCAGCATCCAACAGCAGCAGCATCCAACAGCAGCAGTAGCATCATCCAACAGCAGCAGTAGCATCCAACAGCAGCAGTAGCATCCAACAGCAGCAGTATCCAACAGCAGTAGCATCCAACAGTGCAGTAGCATCCAACAGTGCAGTAGCATCCAACAGTGCAGTAGCATCCAACAGCAGCAGCATCCAACAGTGCAGTAGCATCCAACAGCAGTAGCATCCAACAGTGCAGTAGTATCCAACAGCAGTAGCATCCAACAGCAGTAGCATCCAACAGCAGTAGCATCCAACAGCAGTAGCATCCAACAGTGTAGCAGCATCCAACAGCAGTAGCATCCAACAGTGCAGTAGCATCCAACAGCGCAGTAGCATCCAACAGCAGTAGCATCCAACAGCAGTAGCATCCAACAGCGCAGTAGCATCCAACAGCGCAGTAGTATCCAACAGTGCAGCAGCATCCAACAGCAGCAGCATCCAACAGCGTAGTAGTATCCAACAGTGCAGTAGCATCCAACAGCAGCAGCATCCAACAGCGCAGTAGCATCCAACAGCGCAGTAGCATCCAACAGCGCAGTAGCATCCAACAGCAGCAGCATCCAACAGCAGTAGCATCCAACAGCGCAGCAGCATCCAACAGTGTAGTAGCATCCAACAGCAGCAGCATCCAACAGTGCAGCAGCATCCAACAGCAGTAGCATCCAACAGCAGCAGTAGCATCCAACAGTGTAGTAGCATCCAACAGCAGCATCCAACAGCAGTAGTCCAACAGTGCAGTAGCATCTAACAGCAGTAGCATCCAACAGTGCAGTAGCATCCAACAGCAGTAGCATCCAACAGCAGCAGCAGCATCCAACAGCAGCAGTATCCAACAGTAGCATCCAACAGTGTAGTAGCATCCAACAGCAGCAGCATCCAACAGCAGCATCCAACAGCGCAGCAGCATCCAACAGCAGCAGCATCCAACAGCAGCAGCATCCAACAGCGCAGCATCCAACAGCAGCAGCATCCAACAGCGCAGCAGCATCCAACAGCAGCAGCATCCAACAGCGCAGTAGCATCCAACAGCAGCAGCATCCAACAGCAGTAGTATCTAACAGTGCAGCAGCATCCAACAGCAGTAGCATCCAACAGCGCAGCAGTATCCAACAGCAGCAGTATCCAACAGCGCAGTAGCATCCAACAGTGTAGTAGCATCCAACAGCAGTAGTATCCAACAGCAGTAGCATCCAACAGTGTAGTAGCATCCAACAGCAGTAGTAGTATCCAACAGCAGCAGTAGCATCCAACAGTGTAGTAGCATCCAACAGCAGCAGCATCCAACAGCAGTAGCAGCATCCAACAGCGCAGTAGCATCCAACAGCGCAGTAGCATCCAACAGTGCAGTATCCAACAGCAGCAGTAGCATCCAACAGCAGCAGCATCCAACAGTGAAGCATCCAACAGCAGCAGCATCCAACAGTAGTAGACCCAACAGCGTAGTAGCATCCAACAGCAGTAGTATCAACAGTCTAACAGTGCAGTAGCATCCAACAGTGTAGTAGCATCTAACAGTGCAGTAGTATCTAACAGTGCAGTAGCATCTAACAGTGCAGTAGCATCCAACAGTGCAGTAGCATCTAACAGTGCAGTAGCATCTAACAGTGCAGTAGCATCCAACAGCGCAGCAGCATCAACAGCAGCAGCATCCAGTAGCATCCAACAGCAGTAGCATCCAACAGTGCAGCAGCATCCAACAGCAGATGCATCCAACAGTAGTAGCATCCAACAGTGCAGTAGCATCCAACAGTGCAGTAGCATCCAACAGCGCAGTATCCAACAGCAGCATCCAACAGCAGCATCCAACAGCAGCAGATCCAACAGCGCAGTAGCATCCAACAGTGCAGCAGCATCCAACAGCAGTAGCATCCAACAGCAGCAGCATCCAACAGTGTAGTAGCATCCAACAGTGCAGCAGCATCCAACAGCGCAGCAGCATCCAACAGCAGCAGCATCCAACAGTGCAGTAGCATCCAACAGCGCAGTAGCATCCAACAGCGCAGTAGCATCCAACAGTGCAGTAGTATCCAACAGTGCAGTAGCATCCAGTGCAGTAGCAGCAGTGCATCCAACAGCAGTAGTATCCAACAGCAGTAGTATCCAACAGTGTAGTAGCATCTAACAGTGCAGTAGTATCCAACAGCAGTAGCATCCAACAGTGCAGTAGCATCTAACAGTGCAGTAGTATCCAACAGTGTAGTAGTCCAACAGTGCAGTAGCATCAACAGTGTAGTAGCATCCAACAGCGTAGTAGCATCTAACAGCAGTAGCATCCAACAGTGCAGTAGCATCTAACAGTGCAGTAGCATCCAACAGCAGTAGCATCAACAGCAGTAGCATCCAGCAGTCCAACAGCGCAGCAGCATCCAACAGCATCTAATTCAACAGCAGTATCCAACAGCAGTAGCATCAACAGCAGTAGCATCCAACAGCCGCAGTAGCATCCAACAGCAGCATCCAACAGTGCAGTAGTCCAACAGCAGTAGCATCCAACAGTGTAGTAGCATCTAACAGTGTAGCAGCATCTAACAGTAGTAGCTAACAGCAGTAGCATCCAACAGTAGTAGCATCTAACAGTGCAGTAGCATCCAACAGTGCAGTAGCATCTAACAGTGCAGTAGTATCTAACAGTGCAGTAGCATCCAACAGTGCAGTAGTATCCAACAGTCAGTAGCATCCAACAGTGCAGTAGTATCTAACAGTGCATCCAACAGCAGCATCCAACAGTGCAGTAGTATCTAACAGTGCAGTAGCATCAACAGCAGTAGTAGTCTAACAGTGCAGTAGCATCTAACAGCAGTAGCATCCAACAGCAGTAGCATCCAACAGTGTAGCAGCATCCAACAGCAGCAGCATCCAACAGCGCAGTAGCATCCAACAGTGTAGTAGCATCCAACAGTGCAGCAGCATCCAACAGCAGTCATCCAACAGTGTAGTAGCATCCAACAGCAGTAGCATCCAACAGTGCAGTAGCATCTAACAGCGCAGTAGCATCTAACAGCAGTAGTATCCAACAGTGTAGTAGCATCCAACAGTGCAGTAGCATCTAACAGTGTAGTAGCATCTAACAGTGCAGTAGTATCCAACAGTGCAGTCTATCCACAGTGCAGTAGCATCTAACAGTGCAGTAGCATCCAACAGTGCAGTAGCATCCAACAGTGCATCCAACAGTGCAGTAGCATCTAACAGTGCAGTAGCATCCAACAGTGCAGTAGCATCCAACAGTGCAGTAGCATCTAACAGTGCAGTAGTATCTAACAGTGCAGTAGCATCCAACAGTGCAGTAGCATCTAACAGTGCAGTAGCATCAACAGTGCAGCAGCATCTAACAGTGCAGTAGCATCTAACAGTGCAGTAGTATCCAACAGTGCAGTAGTATCCAACAGTGTAGTAGCATCCAACAGTGCAGTAGCATCCAACAGTGCAGTAGCATCCAACAGTGCACAACAGCAGTAGCATCCAACAGCAGCAGTATCCAACAGCAGTAGCATCCAACAGCAGTAGCATCCAACAGCAGTAGTATCCAACAGTGCAGTAGCATCCAACAGTGCAGTAGTATCTAACAGCAGTAGCATCCAACAACAGTGAATAGTAGCATCTAACAGTGCAGTAGCATCTAACAGTGCAGTAGTATCTAACAGTGCAGTAGCATCCAACAGCAGTAGTATCTAACAGTGCAGTAGTATCTAACAGTGTAGTAGCATCTAACAGTGTAGTAGCATCTAACAGCGCAGTAGTCCAACAGTGCAGTAGTATCTAACAGTGCAGTAGTATCTAACAGCAGTAGCATCAACAGCAGTAGCAGCATCCAACAGTGCAGCAGCATCTAACAGCAGTAGCATCCAACAGTCCAACAGCAGTAGCATCCAACAGTGTAGTAGCATCTCCAACAGCAGTAGCATCCAACAGTGCAGTAGCATCTAACAGCAGCAGCATCCAACAGTGCAGTAGCATCCAACAGTGTAGTAGCATCTAACAGTGCAGTAGCATCCAACAGTGCAGCAGCATCCAACAGCAGCATCTAACAGTGCAGTAGCATCCAACAGCAGCAGTATCCAACAGCAGCAGCAGCATCCAACAGCGCAGTAGCATCCAACAGCAGCAGCATCCAACAGCGCAGCAGCATCCAACAGCAGTAGTATCCAACAGTGCAGTAGCATCCAACAGCGCAGCAGCATCCAACAGCAGCAGTAGCAGCATCCAACAGTGCAGTATCCAACAGTGCAGTAGCATCCAACAGTGCAGTAGCATCTAACAGTGCAGTAGCATCCAACAGCAGTAGCATCCAACAGCAGTAGTATCGAACAGTGCAGCAGTCCAACAGTGCAGTAGCATCCAACAGCGCAGCAGCATCCAACAGTGCAGTAGTATCCAACAGCAGTAGCATCCAACAGCAGCAGTAGCATCCAACAGCGCAGTAGCATCCAACAGCAGCAGCAGCATCCAACAGCAGCAGCATCCAACAGCAGTAGCATCCATCCAACAGTAGTAGCATCTAACAGTGCAGTAGCATCTAACAGTGCAGTAGCATCCAACAGTGCAGTAGCATCTAACAGCAGTAGCATCCAACAGCAGTAGTATCCAACAGTGCAGTAGCATCTAACAGTGCAGTAGTATCTAACAGTGCAGTAGCATCTAACAGTGCAGTAGCATCCAACAGTGTAGTAGCATCCAACAGTGCAGTAGCATCCAACAGCAGCAGTAGTCCAACAGTGCAGTAGCATCCAACAGTGCAGTAGCATCATCCAACAGTAGTAGCATCCAACAGTGCAGTAGCATCTAACAGCAGTAGCATCCAACAGTGCAGTAGCATCCAACAGCGCAGTAGTATCCAACAGTGCAGTAGCATCCAACAGCGCAGCAGCATCCAACAGTGCAGTAGCATCCAACAGTGCATCCAACAGCAGTAGCATCCAACAGTGCAGTAGCATCCAACAGTGCAGCAGCATCCAACAGCAGTAGCAGCATCCAACAGCAGCAGCATCCAACAGTGCAGTAGCATCCAACAGCATCCAAGCAGCATCCAACAGCAGCAGAGCATCTAACAGCAGTAGCATCCAACAGTGCAGCAGCATCCAACAGTGCAGCAGCATCCAACAGCGCAGTAGCATCTAACAGTGCAGTAGCATCCAACAGTGCAGTAGCATCCAACAGCAGTAGTATCCAACAGTGTATCATCCAACAGTGCAGCAGATATCTAACAGTGCAGTAGTATCCAACAGTGCAGTAGTATCTAACAGCAGTAGTATCTAACAGTGTAGTAGCATCCAACAGTGCAGTAGTATCCAACAGTGTAGTAGCATCTAACAGCCGCATCATCCAACAGCAGCAGCATCCAACAGCAGTAGCATCTAACAGTGCAGTAGCATCTAACAGTGCAGCAGCATCCAACAGCAGTAGCATCCAACAGCAGCAGCTCCAACAGCGTAGCAGCATCCAACAGCAGTAGCAGCATCCAACAGCAGTAGCATCCAACAGCGCAGTAGCATCCAACAGCAGCATCCAACAGCGCAGCAGCATCCAACAGCGCAGCAGCATCCAACAGCGCAGTAGCATCCAACAGCAGCAGCATCCAACAGCAGTAGCATCCAACAGCAGCATCCAACAGTGCAGCAGCATCCAACAGCGCAGTAGCATCCAACACAGCAGCATCCAACAGCAGCAGCATCCAACAGCAGCAGCATCCAACAGCAGCAGTAGTATCCAACAGTGCAGTAGCATCCAACAGCAGCAGCATCCAACAGTGTAGTAGCATCTAACAGTGCAGTAGTATCCAACAGTGTAGTAGCATCCAACAGTGCAGTAGCATCTAACAGTGCAGTAGCATCCAACAGCAGTAGCATCCAACAGTGCAGTAGCATCCAACAGTGCAGTAGCATCCAACAGCAGCAGTAGCATCCAACAGCGCAGTAGCATCCAACAGCAGTAGCATCAACAGTGCAGTAGCATCCAACAGCGCAGTAGCATCCACAGCAACAGTAGCATCCAACAGCAGCAGTATCCAACAGCAGTAGCATCCAACAGTGCAGTAGCATCCAACAGTGTAGTAGCATCTAACAGCAGTAGTATCCAACAGTGCAGTAGTATCTAACAGTGCAGTAGCATCTAACAGTGCAGTAGTATCTAACAGTGTAGTAGCATCAACAGTGCAGTAGCATCTAACAGTGCAGTAGCATCTAACAGTGCAGTAGTATCCAACAGTGCAGTAGCATCTAACAGTCAGTAGCATCCAACAGCAGTAGCATCCAACAGCGCAGCAGCATCCAACAGTGCAGTAGCATCCAACAGCAGTAGCATCCAACAGCAGTAGCATCCAACAGCAGTAGCATCCAACAGCAGTAGTATCTAACAGTGCATCCAACAGCGTAGTATCCAACAGTGCAGCATCCAACAGTGTAGTAGCATCCAACAGTGCAGTAGTATCCAACAGCAGTAGCATCCAACAGCAGTAGCATCCAACAGCAGCAGCATCCAACAGCGCAGCAGCATCCAACAGCAGCAGCATCCAACAGCAGCAGCATCCAACAGCGCAGCAGCATCCAACAGCGCAGCAGCATCCAACAGCAGCAGCATCCAACAGCAGCAGCATCCAACAGCAGCAGCATCCAACAGCGTAGCATCCAACAGCAGCAGCATCCAACAGTGCAGTAGTATCCAACAGCAGTAGCATCCAACAGCGCAGCAGCATCCAACAGCAGCAGCATCCAACAGCAGTAGCATCCAACAGTGCATCCAACAGCAGTAGCATCCAACAGCAGTAGCATCCAACAGCGTAGTAGCATCCAACAGCAGCAGCATCCAACAGCGCAGCAGCATCCAACAGCAGTCATCCAACAGCAGTAGCATCCAACAGCGCAGTAGCATCCAACAGTGCAGCAGCATCCAACAGCAGTAGCATCCAACAGCGCAGCAGCATCCAACAGCGCAGCAGCATCCAACAGCGCAGCAGCATCCAACAGTGTAGTAGTCCAACAGCAGCAGCATCCAACAGCGCAGCAGCATCCAACAGTGCAGCAGTCCAACAGCAGCAGCAGCATCCAACAGTGTAGTAGTATCAACAGTGCAGTAGCATCCAACAGTGCAGTAGTATCCAACAGCAGCAGCATCCAACAGCGCAGTAGCATCCAACAGCAGCAGTATCAACAGTGTAGTAGCATCCAACAGTGCAGTAGCATCTAACAGCATCCAACAGTGCAGTAGCATCCAACAGTGCAGCAGCATCCAACAGCAGTAGCATCCAACAGTGCAGTAGTATCTCCAACAGTGTAGTAGCATCCAACAGTGCAGTAGCATCCAACAGCGCAGTAGCATCTAACAGCAGCAGCATCCAACAGCAGTAGCATCCAACAGCAGCAGTAGTCCAACAGCAGCAGCATCCAACAGCAGCAGCATCCAACAGCGCAGCAGCATCCAACAGCAGTAGCATCCAACAGCAGCATCCAACAGCAGCAGCATCCAACAGTGCAGTAGCATCCAACAGTGTAGAGCATCCAACAGCAGCAGCATCCAACAGCAGCAGCATCCAACAGCAGCAGCATCCAACAGCAGCAGCATCCAACAGCGCAGCATCCAACAGCAGCAGCATCCAACAGCAGCAGCAGCATCCAACAGCGCAGCAGCATCCAACAGCAGTTAGCATCCAACAGCAAAGTAGTAGCATCCAACAGCAGCAGCCAACAGCAGCAGTAGTATCCAACAGCGCAGTAGCATCCAACAGCAGTAGCATCCAACAGCAGTAGCATCTAACAGCAGCAGTAGCATCTAACAGTGCAGTAGCATCCAACAGCGCAGTAGCATCCAACAGCAGCAGCATCCAACAGTGCAGCAGCATCCAACAGTGTAGTAGTATCTAACAGCAGTAGCATCCAACAGCAGTAGCATCCAACAGTGCAGTAGCATCCAACAGTGTAGCAGCATCCAACAGCAGCAGCATCCAACAGCAGCAGCATCCAACAACAGTGCGCAGTAGCATCCAACAGCAGCAGCATCCAACAGCAGCAGCATCCAACAGTGTAGTAGCATCCAACAGTGCAGTAGTATCTAACAGCAGTAGCATCCAACAGTGTAGTAGCATCCAACAGCAGTAGCATCCAACAGCAGCAGCATCCAACAGCAGTGTCCAACAGTAGCATCTAACAGTGCAGTAGCAGCATCCAACAGCAAGTAGTAGCATCCAAACAGTGCAGTAGCATCTAACAGTGTAGTAGCATCTAACAGTGCAGTAGTATCCAACAGTGCAGTAGCATCCAACAGCAGTAGCATCTAACAGTGTAGTAGTAGTATCTAACAGTGTAGTAGCATCTAACAGCAGTAGCATCTAACAGTGCATCCAGTAGCATCATCAACAGCGCAGTAGCATCCAACAGTGCAGTAGATCCAACAGTGCAGTAGCATCCAACAGCAGCATCCAACAGCATCCAACAACAGTAGCATCCAACAGCAGCAGCATCCAACAGCAGTAGCATCCAACAGCAGCAGTATCCAACAGTGCAGTAGCATCCAACAGTGCAGCAGCATCTAACAGTGCAGTAGCATCCAACAGTGCAGTAGCATCCAACAGTGCAGTAGCATCTAACAGCAGCAGTAGCATCTAACAGCAGTATCCAACAGCAGTAGCATCCAACAGCAGTAGCATCCAACAGCGCAGCAGCATCTAACAGTGTAGTAGCATCCAACAGCGCAGTAGCAGTAGCCAACAGCAGTAGTATCTAACAGTGCAGTAGCATCTAACAGCGCAGTAGCATCCAACAGTGTAGCAGCATCTAACAGTGCAGTAGTATCCAACAGTGCAGTAGTGTCCAACAGTGCAGTAGCATCCAACAGTGTAGTAGCATCTAACAGTGCAGTAGCATCTAACAGTGCAGCAGCATCCAACAGCAGTAGCATCCAACAGCAGTAGCAGCATCCAACAGTGCAGCATAACAGCATCCAACAGTGTAGTAGCATCCAACAGTGCAGTAGCATCCAACAGCAGTAGTATCCAACAGTAGTGTCCAACAGCAGTAGCATCTAACAGTGTAGTAGTATCCAACAGTGCAGTAGCATCTAACAGTAGTAGCATCCAACAGCAGTAGCATCCAACAGCGCAGTAGCATCCAACAGTGCAGTAGCATCCAACAGCATCCAACAGTGCAGTAGTCCAACAGTGCAGTAGCATCCAACAGTGCAGTAGCATCCAACAGCAGCATCCAACAGCAGTAGCATCCAACAGCATCTAACAGCAGTAGTATCTAACAGTGTAGTAGCATCCAACAGCAGTAGCATCCAACAGTGCAGCAGCAACAGCAGCAGCATCCAACAGCGTAGTAGCATCCAACAGCAGTAGCATCCAACAGCAGTAGTATCCAACAGTGTAGTAGTATCTAACAGTGTAGTAGTATCCAACAGCGCAGTAGCATCCAACAGCAGCAGTAGCATCCAACAGTGTAGTAGCATCCAACAGCAGTAGTATCCAACAGCAGTAGCATCCAACAGCAGTAGCATCCAACAGCGTAGCAGCATCCAACAGTCCAACAGCAGTAGCATCCAACAGCAGTAGCATCCAACAGCAGTAGTATCTAACAGTGCAGTAGTATCCAACAGTGCAGTAGTATCTAACAGTAGCATCCAACATCTAGTAGTAGTATCCAACAGTGCAGTAGTATCTAACAGTAGTAGCATCTAACAGTGCAGTAGCATCCAACAGTGCAGTAGCATCCAACAGCAGCAGCATCCAACAGTGCAGTAGCATCTAACAGTGCAGTAGTATCTAACAGCAGTAGTAGTCCAACAGCAGTCATCTAACAGTGCAGTAGCATCCAACAGTGCAGTAGTATCCAACAGTGCAGTAGCATCCAACAGTGCAGTAGCATCCAACAGTGTAGTAGCATCCAACAGCAGCATCCAACAGCGCAGTAGCATCCAACAGCGCAGTAGCATCCAACAGTGCAGTAGCATCCAACAGCAGTAGTATCTAACAGTGCAGTAGCATCCAACAGCGCAGCAGCATCCAACAGTGCAGCAGCATCCAACAGTGCAGTAGTATCCAACAGTGCAGTAGCATCTAACAGTGCAGTAGCATCCAACAGTGCAGTAGTATCTAACAGTGCAGTAGCATCTAACAGTGCAGTAGCATCCAACAGTGTAGTAGCATCCAACAGCAGTAGCATCTAACAGTGTAGTAGCATCTAACAGTGCAGTAGTATCTAACAGTGTAGTAGTATCTAACAGTGCAGTAGTATCTAACAGTGTAGTAGTATCTAACAGTGTAGTAGCATCTAACAGTGTAGTAGCATCCAACAGCAGTAGCAGTGTAGTAGTATCTAACAGTGCAGTAGCATCTAACAGTGCAGTAGCATCTAACAGTGCAGTAGCATCCAACAGTGCAGTAGTAGCATCCAACAGTGCAGTAGCATCCAACAGTGTAGTAGTATCAGCATCATCCAACAGTGCAGTAGCATCCAACAGCAGTAGCATCCAACAGTGTAGCAGCATCCAACAGCGCAGCAGCATCCAACAGCAGCATCCAACAGCAGCAGCATCCAACAGTGCAGTAGCATCCAACAGCGCAGTAGCATCCAACAGTGTAGTAGTATCCAACAGTAGTATCTAACAGCAGCATCCAACAGCGCAGTAGCATCCAACAGTGCAGTAGCATCCAACAGCAGTAGCATCCAACAGCGTAGCAGCATCCAACAGCAGCATCCAACAGCAGCAGCATCCAACAGCAGCATCCAACAGCGTAGCAGCATCCAACAGCAGTAGCAGCATCCAACAGTGCAGCAGTATCCAACATCTAACAGCACAGTAGCATCCAACAGTGTAGTAGTAGAAACAGATCCAACAGTGCAGTAGCAGCATCCAACAGTGTAGCAGCATCCAACAGCAGCAGCATCCAACAGCATCCAGTGCAGTAGCATCCAACAGCGTAGCAGCATCCAACAGCGCAGCAGCATCCAACAGCGCAGCAGCATCCAACAGCAGTAGCATCCAACAGCGCAGCATCCAACAGCGCAGTAGCATCCAACAGTGTAGTAGCATCCAACAGCAGTAGCATCCAACAGTGCAGTAGCATCCAACAGCATCCAACAGCATCCAACAGTGTAGTAGCATCCAACAGTGTAGTAGCATCTAACAGCGCAGCAGCATCCAACAGTGTAGTAGCATCTAACAGCATCTAACAGTGTAGTAGTATCCAACAGCAGTAGTATCCAACAGTGCAGTAGCATCCAACAGCACAGTAGCATCCAACAGCAGTAGCATCCAACAGCAGCATCCAACAGTGCAGTAGTATCCAACAGCAGTAGTATCCAACAGTGCAGTAGTATCCAACAGTGTAGTAGTATCCAACAGTGCAGTAGCATCTAACAGTGCAGTAGCATCCAACAGTGCAGTAGCATCCAACAGTGCAGTAGTATCTAACAGTGCAGTAGTATCTAACAGTGTAGTAGTATCCAACAGTGCAGTAGTATCTAACAGTGTAGTAGCATCTAACAGTGCAGTAGCATCTAACAGTGCAGTAGCATCTAACAGTGCAGTAGTATCTAACAGTGTAGTATCCAACAGTGTAGTAGTATCTAGTGTAGTAGCATCCAACAGTGTAGTAGCATCTAACAGTGCAGTAGTATCTAACAGCAGTAGCATCTAACAGTGCAGTAGTCCAACAGCGCAGTAGCATCTAACAGTGTAGTAGCATCCAACAGCAGTAGCATCCAACAGTGCAGTAGCATCCAACAGTGCAGTAGCATCCAACAGCGCAGTAGCATCCAACAGCAGTAGCATCCAACAGCGCAGTAGCATCCAACAGCGCAGTAGCATCCAACAGCAGTAGCATCCAACAGCAACAGTGCAGTAGCATCCAACAGTGCAGTAGCATCCAACAGTGCAGTAGCATCTAACAGTGCAGTAGTATCCAACAGTGCAGTAGTATCTAACAGTGCAGTAGTATCTAACAGTGCAGTAGTATCTAACAGCGCAGTAGTATCTAACAGTGCAGTAGCATCTAACAGTGCAGTAGTATCTAACAGTGCAGTAGTATCTAACAGTGTAGTAGTATCTAACAGTGTATAGTATCCAACAGTGCAGTAGTCCAACAGTATCCAACAGTGCATCTAACAGTGCAGTAGTATCTAACAGCGCAGTAGTATCCAACAGCAGTAGCATCTAACAGCAGTAGTATCCAACAGTGTCCAACAGTAGCATCTAACAGTGTAGTAGCATCCAACAGTGCAGTAGCATCTAACAGTGCAGTAGTATCCAACAGTGCAGTAGTATCCAACAGTGCAGTAGCATCCAACAGTGCAGTAGCATCAACAGTGCAGTAGCATCCAACAGCAGTAGCATCCAACAGTGCAGTAGTATCCAACAGCAACAGTGTGTATCCAACAGCGCAGTAGCATCCAACAGCAGTAGCATCCAACAGCAGCAGCATCCAACAGCGCAGTAGTCCAACAGTGCAGCAGCATAGTATCAACAGCAGTAGCATCCAACAGTGTAGCATCCAACAGCAGTAGTGTCTAACAGTGTAGTAGTATCCAACAGTGTAGTAGCATCCAACAGTGCAGTAGTATCCAACAGCGTAGTAGCATCCAACAGTGCAGTAGCATCCAACAGTGCAGTAGCATCTAACAGTGCAGTAGCATCTAACAGTGCAGTAGTATCTAACAGTGCAGTAGCATCTAACAGTGTAGTAGTATCTAACAGTGTAGTAGTATCTAACAGTGTAGTAGCATCTAACAGTGCAGTAGCATCTAACAGTGCAGTAGTATCTAACAGTGCAGTAGTATCTAACAGCGCAGTAGCATCCAACAGTGCAGTAGCATCCAACAGCAGTAGCATCCAACAGTGCAGTAGCATCTAACAGTGCAGTCTAACAGCAGTAGTATCTAACAGTGCAGTAGTATCTAACAGTGCAGTAGTAGTATCTAACAGTGTAGTAACAGTAGTAGCATCTAACAGTGCAGTAGCATCTAACAGTGTAGTAGTGGTGTATCTAACAGTAGTATCTAACAGTGCAGTAGTATCAACAGTGCAGTAGTATCTAACAGTGTAGTAGTATCTAACAGTGTAGTAGTATCTAACAGTAGCATCTAACAGTAGTAGTATCTAACAGTGCAGTAGTATCCAACAGTGCAGTAGCATCTAACAGTGCAGTAGCATCTAACAGTGCAGTAGTATCTAACAGTGCAGTAGTATCCAACAGTGTAGTAGTCTAACAGTGCAGTAGCATCTAACAGTGCAGTAGTATCTAACAGCATTCCAACATCTACAGTTCAGCAGCATCTAACAACAGTGTAGTAGCATCTAACAGTGCAGTAGTGTCTAACAGTGTAGTAGCATCTAACAGGAGAATCTAACAGTGCAGTAGTATCCAACAGTGCAGTAGTATCTAACAGTGCAGTAGCATCTAACAGTGTAGTAGCATCTAACAGTGCATCCTAACAGTGCAGTAGTATCTAACAGTGCAGTAGTATCCAACAGTAGTAGCATCCAACAGTGCGTGGCATCTAACAGCAGCATCTAACAGCGTATCAACAGTGCATCAACAGTACAGTAGTATCTAACAGTGCAGTAGCATCTAACAGTGTGCAGTAGCATCTAACAGTGCAGTAGTGTCTAACAGTGCAGTAGCATCTAACAGTGTAGTAGTATCTAACAGTGCAGTAGCATCTAACAGTGCAGTAGTATCTAACAGTGTAGTAGTATCTAACAGTGCAGTAGATCTAACAGTGTAGTAGTATCCAACAGTGTAGTAGTATCTAACAGTGCAGTAGCATCTAACAGTGTAGTAGTATCTAACAGTCATCTAACAGTGCAGTAGTATTAACAGTGCAGTAGCATCTAACAGTGCAGTAGTATCTAACAGTGTAGTAGTATCTAACAGTGTAGTAGTATCTAACAGTGCAGTAGCATCTAACAGTGTAGTAACATATCTAACAGTGTAGTAGTATCTAACAGTGCAGTAGCATCTAACAGTGTAGTATCTAACAGTGCAGTAGCATCTAACAGTGTAGTAGTATCTAACAGTGCAGTTGCATCTAACAGTAAATGTAGTAGTATCTAACAGTGCAGTAGCATCTAACAGTGCAGTAGCATCTAACAGTAACAGTAGTATCTAACAGTGAAGTAGTATCTAACAGTGTAGTAGTATCTAACAGCAGTAGCATCTAACAGTGCAGTAGTATCTAACAGTGTAGTAGCATCAACAGTGCAGTAGTATCTAACAGTGCAGTAGTATCTAACAGTGTAGTAGTATCTAACAGTGCAGTAGTATCTAACAACAGTGCAGTAGTATCTAACAGTGCAGTAGTATCCAACAGTAGTAGTAGTAGTATCTAACAGTGCAGTAGTATCTAACAGTGTAGTAGTATCTAACAGCAGTAGTAACAGTGCAGTAGTATCTAACAGTGTAGTAGCATCATCCAACAGTGCAGTAGTATCTAACAGTGCAGTAGTATCTAACAGTGCAGTAGTATCTAACAGTGCAGTAGCATCTAACAGTGTAACAGTGTATCTAACAGTGCAGTAGTATCTAACAGTGTAGTAGTATCTAACAGTGCAGTAGTAGCTAACAGTGCAGTAGTAGTATCTAACAGTGCAGTAGTATCCAACAGTGTAGTAGTATCTAACAGTGTAGTAGTATCTAACAGTGTAGTAGTATCTAACAGTGCATCCAACAGCGCAGTAGCATCCAACAGTGTAGTAGTATCTAACAGTGCAGTCTAATAACGCAGTCCTAACAGTGCAGTAGTATCTAACAGTGCAGTAGTATCTAACAGTGTAGTAACAGTGCAGTATCTCTAACAGTGTAGTAGCATCCAACAGTGCAGTAGTATCTAACAGCGCAGTAGTATCCAACAGTGTAGTAGTATCTAACAGTGCAGTAGTATCTAACAGTGCAGTAGTATCTAACAGTAGTATCTAACAGTACAGTAGTATCTAACAGTGTAGTAGATCCTAACAGTGCAGTCTAACATAGTAGCATCTAACAGTGTAGTAGTCCAAAGTGCAGTAGCAGTAGTATCTAACAGTGTAGTAGCATCCAACAGTGTAGTAGTGCATCTAACAGTGCAGTAGTATCTAACAGTGCAGTAGTAGTAGCATCTAACAGTGTAGTAGCATCTAACAGTGTAGTAGTATCTAACAGTAGCAGCATCCAACAGCAGCAGCAGCATCCAACAACAGCAGTAGTCCAACAGCATCTAACAATATCTAACAGTAGTATCTAACAGTGCAGTAGCATCCAACAGTGCAGTAGTATCCAACAGTGTAGTAGCATCCAACAGTGTAGTAGTATCTAACAGTGCAGTAGCATCTAACAGTCCAGTAGTATCCAACAGTGTAGTATCAGAAAGTATCCAACAGTGCAGTAGTATCTAACAGTGTAGTAGTATCTAACAGTGCATCTAGCGTCCAACAGTACAGTAGTATCTAACAGTAGCAGTAGCATCCAAGAGTGCAAGTAGCATCCAACAGTGTAGTAGCATCCAACAGTGTAGTAGCATCCAACAGTGCAGTATCTCCAACAGCATAGCAGCGTCCAACAGCAGCAGTAGTACAAGTCCAACAGTGTAGCAGCATCTAACAGTAGCATCTAACAGTAGTATCAGTAGTAGCAGTAACAATGTAGTAGTATCTAACAGTGCAGTAGTATCTAGTGTAGTAGTATCTAACAAAGCAGTAGCATCTAACAGTGTAGTAGTATCCAACAGTGTAGTAGTATCCAACAGCAGCATCTAATTATGCAGTAGTATCTAACAGTGTAGTAGCATCTAACAGTGCAGTAGCATCCAACAGTGCAGTAGTATCCAACAGTGCAGTAGCATCCAACAGCAGTAGTATCTAACAGTGCAGTAGTATCCAACAGTGTAGTCCAGTGTATCTAACAGTGCATAGTATCTAACAGCGTAGTAGTATCTAAAGTAGCATCTAACAGTGTAGTAGCAGCATCCAACAGTGTAGTAGCATCCAACAGTGCAGTAGTATCTAACAGTGTAGTAGTATCTAACAGTGCAGTAGTATCTAACAGTGTAGTAGTATCTAACAGTGCAGTAGTATCTAACAGTGCAGTAGATTCTAACAGTGCAGTAGTATCTAACAGTGTAGTAGTATCTAACAGTGCAGTAGTATCTAACAGTGCAGTAGTATCTAACAGTGTAGTAGTATCTAACAGTGCAGTAGTATCTAACAGTAGTAGTATCTAACAGTGCAGTAGTATCTAACAGTGCAGTAGTATCCAACAGTGTAGTAGTATCTAACAGTGCAGTAGTATCTAACAGTGTAGTAGTATCTAACAGTGCATCTAACAGTGCAGTAGTATCTAACAGTGCAGTAGTATCTAAGAGTGCAGTAGTATCTAACAGTGCAGTAGTATCCAACAGTGTAGTAGTATCTAACAGTGTAGCATATCAACAGCAGCAGCATCCAACAGCAGTAGCATCCAACAGCATCCAACAGCGTAGTAGCATCCAACAGTAGCAGTCCAACAGCAGTAGCTCCAACAGCATAGCATCTAACAGTATCACAGCAGTAGCATCTAACAGTGTAGTAGCATCTAACAGCAGCAGTAGCATCTAACAGCAGCAGTATCTAACAGTGTAGTAGTATCCAACAGTGCAGTAGTATCTAACAGCAGCAGTAGCATCTAACAGTAGTATCCAACAGTGTAGTAGCATCCAACAGTGCATCCAACAGCAGTAGTATCCAACAGTGTAGTAGTATTCAACAGCATCTAACAGCAGTAGTATCTAACAGCAGTAGTATCTAAGAGTGCAGTAGCATCTAACAGCAGCAGTAGTATCCAACAGTGTAGTAGTATCTTAACAGTGTAGCAGCATCCAACTAATATGCAGTCAGCAGTGCATCTAACAGTACAGTAGTATCTAACAGTGTAGTAGTATCCAACAGTGTAGTAGCATCCAACAAGTGTAGCAGTATCTAGTAGCATCTAACAGTGTAGTAGTATCTAACAGTGCAGTAGTATCTTTAACAGTGTAGTAGCATCCAACAGTGGTAGCATCTAACAGTGCAGTAGTATCTAACAGCAGTGATCCAACAGTGCAGTAGCATCCAACAGTGCAGTAGCATCTAACAGTGCAGTAGTATCTAACAGTGCAGTAGTATCTAACAGCAGTAGTATCCAACAGTGCAGTAGCATTCAACAGTGCAGTAGCATCCAACAGTGTAGCAGTATCTAACAGTGCATCTAACAGTGCAGTAGTATCTAACAGTGTAGTAGTATCTAACAGTGCAGTAGTATCTAACAACAGTGTAGTAGTATCTAACAGTAGTGTCTAGTAGCATCTAACAGTGTAGTAGTATCTAACAGTAGCATCTAACAGTGCAGTAGTATCTAACAGTAGTAGCATCTAACAGTGTATCTAACAGCAGTAGCATCTAACAGTAGTATCTAGTAGCATCCAACAGTGCAGTAGTATCCAACAGCGTAGTAGCATCTAACAGTGTAGCAGCATCTAACAGTGCAGTAGCATCCAACAGTAGCAGTAGTAGCATCCAACAGTGTAGTAGCATCTAACAGTATTCAATAGTAGTAGTATCTAACAGTAGTATCTAACAGTGCAGTAGTCCTAACAGCAGTAGTATCTAACAGCAGTAGTATCTAACAAGCGCAGTTGTATCTAACAGTAGTAGCATCCAACAGTGTAGTAGTATCCAACAGTGCATCTAACAGTGTAGCAGCATCCAACAGCAGTAGTAGCATCTAACAGCAGTAGCATCCAACAGCGCAGTAGCATCCAACAGCGCAGTAGCATCTAACAGTGTAGTATCCAACAGTGCAGTAGTCCAACAGCAGAAGCATCTAACAGCAGTAGTAGCATCCAACAGTACAGTAGCATCCAACAGCAGTAGCATCCAACAGTGCATCCAACAGTGCAGTAGTATCCAACAGTGTAGTAGTGCATCCAACAGTGCAGTAGTATCTAACAGCGCAGTAGTATCTAACAGTAGCATCTAACAGTGCAGTAGCATCCAACAGGTGTAGTAGCATCCAACAGTGCAGTAGCATCTAACAGTGCAGTAGCATCCAACAGCATCTAACAGCAGTAGTATCCAACAGCGCAGTAGCATCCAAGAGCGCAGCAGCATCCAACAGTGTAGTAGCATCTAACAGCAGCATAGTCCAACAGCAGCATCTAACAGTACAGTAGTATCAGCATCCAACAGTGCAGTAGTATCTAACAGTGTAGTAGTATCTAACAGTGCAGTAGTATCTAACAGTGTAGTAGTATCTAACAGTGTAGTAACAGTATCTAACAGTGCAGTAGTATCTAACAGTGTAGTAGTATCTAACAGTATCCAGTGTAGTAGTATCTAACAGTGTAGTAGCATCTAACAGTGTAGTAGTATCTAACAGCAGTAGTATCTAACAGTGTAGTAGTATCTCAACAGAGCAGTAGTATCTAACAGTGTAGTAGTATCCAACAGTGTAGTAGTATCTAACAGTGCAGTAGTATCTAACAGTGCAGTAGCATCCAACAGCAGTAGCATCCAACAGCACAGCAGCATCCAACAGTGTAGTAGCATCCAACAGCGCAGTAGTATCCAACAGCGTAGCAGCATCCAACAGCAGCAGTAGCATCTAACAGCAGTAGCATCCAACAGCAGCATCCAACAGTGCAGTAGCATCCAACAGTGCAGTAGTATCCAACAGTAGTATCTAATCCAACAGCAGCAGTAGTATCCAACAGTGCATCAGCATCCAGTACAACAGCAGCATCCAACAGTAGCAGCTCCAACAGTGCAGTAGTATCCAACAGTGTAGTAGTGTCTAACAGTGCAGTAGCATCCAACAGTGTAGTAGTATCCAACAGTGTAGATCCAACAGTGCAGTAGCATCCAACAGTGTAGTAGCATCCAACAGCAGTAGTATCTAACAGCGTGCAGTAGTATCCAACAGTGTAGTAGTATCTAACAGCAGTAGCAGCGTCCAACAGTGCAGTAGTATCTAACAGCAGCAGTATCCAACAGTAGTGTAGTAGTGCATCTAACAGTGCAGTAGTATCTAACAGTGTAGTAGTATCAACAGTGCATCTAACAGTGCAGTAGTATCTAACAGTGTAGTAGTATCTAACAGTGTAGTAGTATCCAACAGCTAACAGCAGTAGCATCTAACAGCATCCAACAGCAGCAGCATCCAACAGCGCAGCAGCATCCAACAGTGTAGTAGCATCTAACAGTGCATAGTACCAACAGCAGCAGATCCAACAGTGTAGTAGCATCTAACAGCGCAGTAGCATCCAACAGCAGTAGCATCTAACAGTGCAGTAGTGTCCAACAGCAGTAGCATCCAACAGTGCAGTAGCATCCAACAGCGTAGCAGTATCCAACAGCAGTAGCATCCAACAGTAGTAGCATCCAACAGTGTAGTAGCATCCAACAGTGTAGTAGTGCATCCAACAGCAGTAGTATCTAACAGTGCAGTAGTATCTAACAGTGCAGTAGCATCCAACAGTGTAGTAGTATCTAACAGTAGTAGTGGCATCCAACAGCATCCAACAGTAGTAGTATCCAACAGCAGTAGTATCTAACAGCAGCAGTATCCAACAGTGTAGTAGCATCCAACAGTGTAGCAGCATCCAACAGTGCAGCAGCATCCAACAGTGCAGTAGCATCTAACAGTGCAGTAGTATCTAACAGTGCAGTAGTATCTAACAGTGCAGTAGCATCCAACAGTGCAGTAGTATCCAACAGTGTAGTAGTATCTAGTGTAGTAGTCCAACAGTGCAGTAGTATCTAACAGTGTAGCAGATCTAACAGTATCATCCAACAGTGCAGTAGTATCCAACAGTGCAGTAGCATCTAACAGTGCAGTAGCATCTAACAGTGCAGTATCTAACAGTGCAGTAGTATCTAACAGTGCATCCAACAGCAGTAGTATCCAACAGTGTAGTAGCATCTAACAGTGCAGTAGTATCTAACAGTGTAGTAGTATCTAACAGTGCATCTAACAGTGCAGTAGTATCTAACAGTGCAGTAGTATCTAACAGTAGCATCTAACAGTGCAGTAGTATCTAACAGTGTAGTAGTATCTAACAGTGTAGTAGTATCTAACAGTGCAGTAGTATCTAACCGTGCAGTAGCATCTAACAGTGTAGTAGTATCTAACAGTGCAGTAGCATCTAACAGTGCAGTAGTATCTAACAGTGTAGTAGTATCTAACAGTGCAGTAGTATCTAACAGTAGCAGTAACAGCATAGTAGTATCTAACAGCAGTAGCATCTAACAGTGCAGTATCCAACAGTGTAGTAGTATCTAACAGTGCAGTAGTAGCATCTAACAGTGTAGTAGTATCTAACAGTGCATCAGTATCTAACAGTGCAGTAGTATCTAACAGTGTAGTAGTATCTAACAGTGCAGTAGCATCTAACAGTGCAGTAGTATCTAACAGTGTAGTAGTATCTAACAGTGCAGTAGTATCTAACAGTGCAGTAGTATCCAACAGTAGCATCTAATATAGCATCTAACAGTACAGTAGTATCTAACAGTGTAGTAGTATCTAACAGCAGTAGCCAACAGCAGTAGCTAACAGTGCAGTAGTATCTAACAGTGCAGTAGCATCTAACAGTGCAGTAGTATCCAACAAGCAGTAGTATCTAACAGCAGTAGTATCCAACAGTGTAGTAGCATCTAACAGTGTAACAGTAGTATCTAACAGTGTAGTAGTATCTAACAGTGCATCTAACAGCAGTAGTATCTAACAGTGCAGTAGTAGCATCTAACAGTAGTAGTATCTAACAGTGCAGTAGCATCTAACAGTGTAGTAGTATCTAACAGTGCAGTAGCATCTAACAGTGTAGTAGGCATCTAACAGTGTAGTAGTATCTAACAGTGCAGTAGTATCTAACAGTGCAGTAGTAGTAGCATCTAACAGTGCAGTAGCATCTAACAGTGCTAAGAGTGCAGTAGCATCTAACAGTGCAGTAGTATCAACAGTGTAGTAGTATCTAACAGCAGCATCTAACAGTGCAGTAGCATCTAACAGTGCAGTAGCATCTAACAGTAGCATCTATCCAACAGTGTAGTAGTATCTAACAGCAGCAGTATCCAACAGTATCCAACAGTGTAGCAGTGTCCAACAGTGCAGATCCAACAGTAACAGTAGTATCCAACAGTGTAGTAGTATCTACCAGTGCAAACAGTGCAGTAGTATCCTAACAGCGCAGCAGTGTCCATCCAACAGTGTAGTAGCATCTAACAGTGCAGTCCAGCAGTATCATCCAACAGTACAGTAGCATCCATCTAATTCAACAGTGCAGTAGTATCTAACAGTGTAGTAGCATCTAACAGTGCAGTAGTGTCCAACAGCAGTAGCATCTAACAGTGTAGTAGTGTCTAACAGCAGTAGTATCTAACAGTGCAGTAGTATCTAACAGTAGTATCCAACAGTGTAGTAGATCTAAGCAGAGTAATCTAACAGTAGCATCTAACAGTGCAGTAGTCTAACAGTATCTAACAGTGCAGCATCCAACAGCAGTAGCATCCAACAGTCCAACAGCAGTAGTATCTAACAGCAGTAGCATCTAACAGTGCAGTAGCATCCAACAGTGAGTAGTTCTAACAGTGCAGTAGCATCTAACAGCAGTAGCATCCAACAGTGTAGTAGTATCTAACAGTGTAGTATCTAACAGTGCAGTAGATTCTAACAGCAGTAGTATCTAACAGTGTAGTAGTATCTAACAGCAGTAGTATCTAACAGCAGTAGCATCTAACAGCAGTAGCATCCAACAGTGCAGTAGTACCAACAGTAGTAGTATCTAACAGTGCAGTAGTATCTAACAGTGTAGTAGCATCTAACAGTGCATCTAACAGTGCAGTAGTATCTAACAGTGCAGTAGTATCTAAGAGTGCAGTAGCATCTAACAGCAGCAGTATCTAACAGTGCAGTAGTATCCAACAGTGTAGTCCAACAGTGTAGTAGTATCCAACAGTGCAGCAGTATCCAACAGTGCAGTAGTATCTAACAGTGCATCTAACAGTAGTAGTATACAGCAGTCCAGCAGCATCCAACAGTGTAGTAGCATCCAACAGTGCAGTATCTAACAGCAGTAGCAGCGTCCAACAGTGTAGTAGACCTAACAGTGCAGTAGCATCTAACAGTGTAGTAGCATCTAACAGTGTGTAGCATCTAACAGTGCAGTAGTATCTAACAGTAGTCTATCTAACAGTGTATCCAACAGTAGTAGCATCTAACAGTGTAGTAGCATCCAACAGTAGTAGTATCTAACAGTCTAACAGCAGTAGTATCTAACAGCAGTATCTAACAGCAGTTGTATCTAACAGTGCAGTAGCATCCAACAGTGTAGTAGCATCCAGTAGCAGCATCCAACAGTGCAGTAGTATTCAACAGTGCATCTAACAGTACAGTAGTATCTAACAGTGATCCCTAACAGTAGCATCTAACAGTGCAGTAGTATCTAACAGTGTAGTAGTAAATAGTATCTAACAGTGTAGTAGCATCTAACAGCAGCAGTATCTAACAGTAGTATCAGTAGTATCTAACAGTGTAGTAGCATCTAACAGTGTGCAGTAGCATCCAACAGTAGAATCTAACAGTCCAACAGCAGTATCTAACAGTGCAGTAGCATCTAACAACAGTCATCCAACAGTAGCAGTAGCATCTAACAGTGCAGTAGCATCTAAGAGTGCAGTAGCATCTAACAGTGCAGTAGTATCCAACAGTGCAGTAGCATCTAACAGTGTAGTAGCATCCAACAGTGCAGTAGTATCCAACAGTGCATCCAACATCCAGTAGCACCAACAGCGCAGTAGCATCCAAACGCGCATAACAGTGCAGTAGTATCCAACAGTAGTAGTAGTGTCTAACAGCAGTAGCATCTAACAGCAGTAGCATCCAACAGTGTAGTAGTATCCAACAGCAGTAGCATCTAACAGTCCAACAGTAGTAGTATCTAACAGTGCATCTAACAGTACAGTAGTAACAGCAGTCTAACAGTGCAGTAGTAGTTCAACAGCATCTAACAGCATTCAACAGTGTAGTAGTCTAACAGTGTAGCATCTAACAGTAGTATCTAACAGTGCAGTAGTATCTAACAGTGTAGTAGCATCTAACAGTGCAGTAGTATCTAACAGTAGTATCTAACAGTGAAGTAGTATCTAACAGTGCATCTAAACAGCAGTTGTATCTAACAGTGTAGTAGTATCTAACAGTGTAGTAGTATCTAACAGCGTAGTAGCATCTAACAGCATCCAACAGCAGCAGTATCTAACAGCAGCATCTACAGTAGTATCTAACAGTGCAGTAGTAACAGTGCAGCATCTAACAGTGTAGTAGTATCTAACAGTGCAGTAGTATCTAACAGTGCAGTAGTATCTAACAGTGTAGTAGTATCTAACAGTGTAGTAGTATCTAACAGTGCATCTAGTATCTAACAGTGTAGTAGTATCTAACAGTGCAGTAGTATCTAACAGTGCAGTAGATTCTAACAGCAGTAGTATCTAAACAGTGTAGTAGCATCTAACAGTGCAGTAGCATCTAACAGCAGTAGCATCTAACAGTGTAGTAGTATCTAACAGTGCAGTAGCATCTAACAGTGCAGTAGTATCCAACAGTGCAGTAGTATCTAACAGTGCAGTAGTATCTAACAGTGTAGTAGCATCTAACAGTGCATCTAACAGTGCAGTAGTATCTAACAGTGCAGTAGTATCTAACAGCAGTAAAGTATCTAACAGTGTAGTCTAAGTGTAGTAGATCTAACAGTGCAGTAGCATCCAACAGTGTAGTAGTATCTAACAGTGCAGTAGCATCTAACAGTGCAGTAGTATCTAACAGTGTAGTAGCATCTACAGTCCACAGTAGTAGCATCTAACAGTGTAGTAACAGTATCTCTAACAGCAGTGCATCTAACAGCAGTAGCATCTAACAGTATCTAACAGGTGTAGTAGTTCCAACAGTGCAGTAGCATCCAACAGCGCAGTAGCATCCAACAGTGTAGTAGCATCTAACAGTGCAGTAGTATCTAACAGTAGCATCTAACAGTGTAGTAGCATCTAAACCAGCGTAGTAGTAGTATCTAACAGTGCAGTAGCATCCAACAGTGCAGTAGTATCTAACAGCAGTAGTATCTAACAGTGCAGTAGCATCTAACAGTGCATCTAACAGTGCAGTAGCATCATAACAGTGTAGTAGCATCTAACAGCAGTGCATTCAACAGCAGCAGCATCTAACAGTGAAGTAGCATCTAACAGTGTAGTAGTAGCATCTAACAGTGTAGTAGCATCTAACAGTGCAGTAGTATCTAACAGTGCAGTAGTATTCTAACAGTGCAGTAGTATCTAACAGTGTAGTAGCATCTAACAGTGTAGTAGTATCTAACAGAGTGATTCAGTAGTATCTAACAGTAGTATCTAACAGTGCAGTAGTATCTAACAGTGTAGTAGCATCTAACAGTGCAGTAGTATCTAACAGTGTAGTAGTATCTAACAGTGCAGTAGTATCAATCTAACAGTAGTAGATCTAACAGTGCAGTAGTATCTAACAGTGCAGTAGTATCCAAACAGTAGCAGTAGTAGGCATCTAACAGTGTAGTAGTGTCTAACAGTGTAGTAGTATCTAACAGTGCAGTAGTAGTATCTAACAGTGTAGTAGCATCTAACAGCAGTAGTCTAACAGTGCAGTAGCATCTAACAGTGCAGTAGCATCTAAAGTGCAGTAGTATCTAACAGTGCAGTAGTATCTAACAGTGTAGTAGTATCTAACAGTGTCTAGTAGTATCTAACAGCGCAGTAGTATCTAACAGTGTAGTAGTATCCAACAGCATCTAACAGTGCAGTAGCATCTAACAGCAAGTAGTAGTGTCTAACAGCAGCAGCATCTAACAGCAAGTAGTCTAACAGTGCAGTAGCATCTAACAGCGCAGCAGTATATCTAACAGTAGTAGTAGTCCAACAACAGTAACAGTATCTAACAGTGCAGCAGCATCTAACAGCAGTGCATCTAACAGTGCAGTAGCATCTAACAGTGTAGTAGTATCTAACAGTGCAGTAGTATCTAACAGTGTAGTAGTAGCATCTAACAGCATCTAACAGCAGCAGCATCTAACAGCAGACACCAACAGTAGTAGCATCTAACAGTGCAGTAGTATCTAACAGCAGTAGCATCTAACAGTAGTAGCATCTAACAGTGCAGTAGCATCTAACAGCAGTAGCAGCATCTAACAGCATCTAACAGCAGCAGTAACAGTATCTAACAGTGTAGTAGTATCTAACAGTAGCCAACAGCATCTAACAGTGCAGTAGTATCTAACAGTGCAGTAGTGTCTAACAGTGCAGTAGTATCCAACAGTGTAGTAGCATCTAACAGTGTAGTAGTATCTAACAGTGCAGTAGTATCTAAATAACAGTAGTCTAACAGTGTAGTAGTATCTAACAGTGTAGTAGCATCTAACAGTGTAGTAGCATCTAACAGTGTAGTAGATCTAACCTGCAGCATCTAACAGCAGCTAGCATCTAACAGTCTAACAGTAGTAGTATCCAACAGCAGTAGTAGCATCTAACAGTAGCATCCAACAGTGTAGTAGTATCTAACAGTGAAGTAACAGTGTAGTAGTATCTAACAGTGTAGTAGTATCTAACAGTGTAGTAGTATCTAACAGTGTAGTAGCATCTAACAGCAGTGTATCTAACAGTGCATCTAACAGTGCAGTAGTATCTAACAGTGTAGTAGCATCTAACAGTGCAGTAGTATCTAACAGCAGTAGTATCCAACAGTGTAGTAGTATCTAACAGCAGTAACAGTAGCAGCATCCAACAGCAGTAGTATCTAACAGCAGCAGATCTAACAGCAGTAGCATCTAACAGTGTAGTAGCATCTAACAGTGCATCTAGCATATCTAACAGTGTAGTAGCATCTAACAGTGCAGTAGTATCCAACAGCAGTAGAGTCCATCTCCAACAGTGCAGTAGTATCTAACAGTGCAGTAGTATCTAACAGTGCAGTAGTATCCAACAGCGCAGTAGTATCTAACAGTGTAGTAGTATCTAACAGTGTAGTAGTATCTAACAGTGCATCTAACAGTGCAGTAGTAGCAGCATCTAACAGTGTAGTAGTATCTAACAGTGAAGTAGTATCTAACAGTGTAGTAGTATCTAACAGTGTAGTAGTCTAACAGTGTAGTAGTATCTAACAGTGCAGTCTAACAGTGCAGTAGTATCTAACAGTGTAGTAGTATCTAACAGTGTAGTAGTATCTAACAGTGCATCTAACAGTGCAGTAGTATCTAACAGTGCAGTAGTATCTAACAGTGTAGTAGTATCTAACAGTGCAGTAGTATCCAACAGTGTAGTAGCATCTAACAGCAGCATCTAACAGCAGTAGTATCTAACAGTGCAGTAGTATCTAACAGTGCATCCAACAGTAGTAGCATCTAACAGTAGTAGTAACAGTGCATCTAACAGTGCAGTAGCATCTAACAGTGTAGTAGTCCAACAGTGTAGTAGTATCTAACAGTGTAGTAGTATCTAACAGTGTAGTAGTATCTAACAGTGCAGTAGCATCTAACAGTGCAGTAGTATCTAACAGTGCAGTAGCATCTAACAGCGTAGTAGCATCTAACAGTGCAGTAGTATCTAACAGTGCTAACAGTAGTATCTAACAGTGCAGTAGTCTAACAGCGCATCTAACAGTGTAGTAGTATCTAACAGTGTAGTAGTATCTAACAGTGTAGTAGTATCTAACAGTGTAGTAGTATCTAACAGTGCAGTAGGTATCTAACAGTGCAGTAGCAGCACCTAACAGCAGTAGCTCCAACAGTGTAGTAGTATCTAACAGTGCAGTAGTATCTAACAGTGCAGTCTAACAGTGCAGTAGTATCTAACAGTGTAGTAGTATCTAACAGTGTAGTAGTATCTAACAGTGCAGTAGTATCTAACAGTGTAGTAGTATCTAACAGTGCAGTAGTATCTAATCAGTGTAACAGTAGTAGTATCTAACAGTGTAGTAGTATCTAACAGTGCAGTAGTATCCAACAGCGTAGTAGTATCTAGTATCTAACAGTGTAGTAGTATCTAACAGTGCAGTAGTATCTAACAGTGCAGTAGTATCCAACAGTGTAGTAGTATCTAACAGTGCAGTAGTATCTAACAGTGTAGTAGTATCTAACAGTCATCTAACAGTGCAGTAGTATCTAACAGTGCAGTAGTATCTAACAGCGCAGCAGCATCCAACAGCACAGTAGTATCTAACAGTGCAGTAGCATCTAACAGTGCATCCAACAGTAGTATCTCTAACAGTGCAGTAGTATCTAAATGCATCCAACAGCAGTAGTATCATAACAGTGTAGTAGTCTAACAGCGTGTGCATCTAACAGTGCAGTAGTATCTAACAGTGCAGTAGTATCTAACAGTGCAGTAGTGTCTAACAGTACAGTAGTATCTAACAGTGTAGTAGTATCTAACAGTGCAGTAGTCCATCTAACAGTGCAGTAGTATCTAACAGTGCATCTAACAGTAGTATCTAACAGTGTAGTAGCATCTAACAGTGTAGTAGTAACAGTGCAGTAGTATCCAACAGTGTAGTAGTATCTAACAGTGCAGTTGTATCTAACAGTGCAGTAGTATCTAACAGTGCAGTAGTATCTAACAGTACAGTAGTATCTAACAGTGTAGTAGTATCTAACAGCGTAGCATCTAACAGTGCAGTAGTATCTAACAGCAGTAGCATCCAGTTCATCCAACAGTGCAGTAGTATCTAACAGTGCAGTAGTATCAACAGTGCAGTAGTATCTAACAGCAGTAGTATCTAACAGTGTAGTAGTATCTAACAGTGCAGTAGTATCTAACAGCAGTGGCAGTATCTAACAGTGTAGTAGTATCTAACAGTAGTATCTAACAGTGTAGTAGTATCTAACAGTAGTATCTAACAGTGCAGTAGTATCTAACAGTGCAGTAGTATCCAACAGTGTAACAACAGTGCAGTAGTATCTAACAGTGTAGTAGCATCTAACAGTGTAGTAGTATTCAACAACAGCAGTAGCATTTAACAGCGCAGTAGTATCTAACAGTGCAGTAGCATCTAACAGTGCAGTAGTATCTAACAGCAGTGCAGTAACAGTATCCAACAGTGTAGTAGTGCAGTAACAGTGCAGTAGTATCTAACAGTGCAGTAGTTATCCAACAGTGTAGTAGCATCTAACAGCAGTAGCATCCAACAGCGCAGCAGCGTCTAAGAGTGCAGTAGTATCTAACAGTAGCAGTCCAACAGCATCCAACAGTGCAGCAGCATCTAACAGTGCAGTAGTGTCTAACAGTGCAGTAGTATCTAACAGTGCATCTAACAGCGCAGTAGTATCTAACAGTGTAGTAGTATCCAACAGTGCATAGTATCTAACAGCAGTAGTATCTAACAGTGTAGTAGTAGCATCTAACAGTGCAGTAGTATCTAACAGTGCATCTAACAGTGTAGTAGTATCTAACAGTGCAGTAGCATCTAACAGCAGTAGCATCCAACAGTAGCATCTAGTTTAGTAGCATCAACAGTGTAGTAGTAACAGTGTAGTAGCATCTAACAGTGCAGTAGCATTCTAACAGTGTCTAACAGTAGCATCTAACAGTAGTGCATCTAACAGCGCAGTGCACTAACAGCAGCATCTAACAGTGCAGTAGCATCTAACAGTGTATAGGCATTGCATCCAACAGCAGTAGCATCTAACAGCGCAGTAGTATCTAACAGTGCAGTAGTATCCAATGCAGTAACAGTAGTCTCTAACAGTGCAGTAGCATCTAACAGTGCAGCAGCATCTAACAGTGTAGTAGTATCTAACAGTGTAGTATCTAACAGTAGCATCCAACAGTGCAGTAGTATCTAACAGTGCAGCAGCATCTAACAGTACAGTAGCATCTAACAGTGTAGTAGTATCTAACAGTGCAGTAGTATCTAACAGCAGGATAGCAGCATCTAACAGTGTAGTAGTATCTAACAGTGCAGTAGTATCTAACAGTGTAGTAGTATCTAACATGCAGCAGCATCCATAGCTAACAGCAGCAGTATCTAAAACAGTGTAGTAGTGTCTAACAGTGCAGTAGCATCTAACAGCAGCAGCATCCAACAGCATATAACAGTGCGTAACAGCGCAGTAGGGTCTAACAGTGTAGTAGTATCTAACAGCAGTAGCATAACAGTAGTCCAACAGTAGTATCTAACAGTGTAGTAGTATCTAACAGTGTAGTAGTATCTAACAGTGCATCTAACAGTGCAGTAGTATCATAACAGTGCAGTAGTATCTAACAGTGTATCTACTAGTATCTAACAGTGAAGTAGTATCTAACAGTGTAGTAACAGTGCAGTAGTATCTAACAGTGTAGTAGTGCAGTAGTATTCAACAGTGCAGTAGATCCTAACAGCAGTAGTATCTAACAGTGTAGTAGTATCTAACAGTGCATCTAACAGCAGTATCTAACAGTGCAGTAGTATCTAACAGTGCAGTAGTCCAACAGTGCAGCAGCATCCAACAAAGTGCAGCAGTATCCAGTATCTAACAGTGTAGTAACCACCAGTTGCATCCAACAGCAGTAGTATCTAACAGTGTAGTAGTATCTAACAGTGCAGTAGCATCTATTCAACAGTGCAGTAGTATCTAACAGTGCAGTAGCATCTAACAGTGCAGTAGCATCTAACAGCAGCAGTATCTAACAGTGCAGTAGCATCTAACAGTGCAGTAGTATCTAACAGCAGTAGTATCTAACAGTGCAGTAGTATCTAACAGTGTAGTAGATCTAACAGTGTAGTAGTATCTAACAGCAGTAGCATCTAACAGTGCAGTAGTATCTAACAGTGCAGTAGCATCTAACAGTAGTAGTATCTAACAGTGTAGTAACAGTATCTAACAGTGTAGTAGCATCTAACAGTGTAGTAGTATCCAACAGTGTAGTAGAATCTAACAGCGCATCTAACAGTGTAGTAGTATCTAACAGTGCAGTAGTATCTAACAGTGTAGTAGTATCCAACAGTGCAGTAGTATCCAACAGTGCAGTAGCATCCAACAGCAGTAGTATCTAACAGCAGTAGCATCTAACAGCAGTCTAACAGTGTAGTAGTATCTAAACGCATCTAACAGCAGTAGCATCCAACAGTGTAGTAGTATCTAACAGTGCAGTAGTATCTAACAGTGTGTAGTATCTAACAGTGCAGTAGTATCCAACAGTTCAACAGCAGTAGTGTATCTAAGCAGTATCTAACAGTAGTAGCATCCAACAGCAGCATCTAACAGTGCAGTTGTATCTAACAGTGTAGTAGTATCTAACAGCGCAGCAGTATCTAACAGCAGCAGTATCCAACAGAAGCAGTAACAGTAGCAGCATCTAACAGTGCAGTAGCATATCTAACAGTAGTAGCATAACAGTGTAGTAGTATCTAACAGTAGTAGATCTAACAGCAGTAGCATCCAACAGCAGTAGCATTCAACAGTGCAGTAGTATCTAACAGCGCAGCAGCATCTAACAGTGCAGTAGCATCTAACAGTGCAGTAGTATCTAACAGTGCAGTAGTATCCAACAGTGTAGTAGCATCCAACAGCAGTAGCATCTAACAGTGTAGTAGTATCTAACAGTGCATCTAACAGTGCAGTAGCATCTAACAGCAGCAGTAACAGCAGCAGTATCTAACAGTGCAGTAGTATCCAACAGCAGTAGCATCTAACAGTGCATCTAACAGTACAGTAGTATCTAACAGCAGTAGCATCCAACAGTGCAGTAGTATCTAACAGTGTAGTAGCATCTAACAGTCCAACAGCAGCAGTCTAACAGTGCAGTAGCATCTAACAGTGCAGTAGCATAACAGTGCAGTAGTATCTAAGAGTGTAGTACCTAACAGTGCAGTAGTATCCAACAGTGTAGTATCTAACAGTGCATCTAACAGTGTAGTAGCTAACAGTGTAGTAGTATCTAACAGTCCAACAGTAGTAGTATCTAACAGCATGTGCCAACAGTGCAGTAGTATTTAACAGTGCAGTAGTATCTAACAGTGCATATCATCCAGAGTAAACAGTGCAGTAGTATCTAACAGCAGCATCCAACAGCGCAGCAGCATCCAACATCTAAGAGCAGTATCTAGCAGCATCCAACAGCAGCAGTAGCATCTACGCAGTAGCATCTAACAGTACAGTCCAACAGTAGCAGTATCTAACAGTGTAGTAGTGTCCAACAGTGCAGTAGTCCAGATCTACCAGTGTAGTAGTATCCAACAGTGTAGTAGTCCAACAGTGTAGTAGTATCATTATCAACAGTAGCAGCATCCAACAGTGTAGTAGCATCTAACAGTAGTATCTAACAGCAGTAGTATCTAACATCCAACAACAGCAGTAGCATCTAACAGTTTGCAGTATCAACAGCAGTAGTAGCATCAAATCTAACAGTAGCAGTTATTCTAACAGTGAAGTAGCATCTAACAGTGTAGTAGTATCTAACAGGCAGAGACCTAACAGTGCAGTAGCATCTAACAGTGCAGTAGTATCTAACAGCAGTAGATTCTAACAGTGCAGTAGCATCTAAATGCGTAGAAGTATCTAACAGTGCAGTAGTATCCAACAGTGCAGTAGTATCCAAATAGCAGCAGCATCCAACAGTGTAGTAGTATCTAACAGTGCAGTAGCATCCAACAGTGTAGTAGCAACAAGCAGTGCAGTAGTATCTAACAGTGCAGTAGTATCTAACAGCAGTAGTATCTAACAGTGCAGTAGTATCTACCAGTGCAGTAGTATCTAAGAGTGTAGTAGTATCTAACAGTGCAGTAGTATCTAACAGTGTAGTAGTATCTAACAGTGCAGTAGTCCAACAGTGCATCTAACAGTCTACCGCAGTAGTATCTAACAGTGTAGTAGTATCTAACAGCAGTATCTAACAGTGTAGTAGTATCTAACAGTGTAGTAGCATCTAACAGTGTAGTAGTATCTAACAGTCTAACAGCAGTAGCATCTAACAGTAGTATCTAACAGTGCAGTAACAGCATCTAACAGTAGCATCTAACAGTGTAGTAGTATCTAACAGTAGTAGTATCTAACAGTGCATCTAACAGTGCAGCAGTATCTAACAGTGCAGTAGCATCCAACAGCAGTAGTATCTAACAGTGCAGTAGTAGCATCTAACAGTGTAGTAGCATCCAACAGCAATAGTAGCAGCTCCAACAGTGCAGCAGCATCCAACAGCAGCAGTAGCATCCAACAGCAGTAGTATCCAACAGCAGCATCCAACAGCAGTAGCATCCAACAGTGCAGTAGCATCCAACAAGCAACAGTGCATCCAACAGTACAGTAGCATCCAACAGCAGTAGCAGTAGCATCCAACAACAGTGTAGTAGCATCCAACAGCGCAGTAGTATCCAACAGCGCAGCATCCAGCATCCAACAGCAGTAGCAGTATCCAAGAGTGCAGTATCAGTAGCATCCAACAGTGCAGTAGCATCCAACAGCAGTAGTATCTAACAGTGTAGTAGTATCTAACAGTGCATCTAACAGTGCAGTAGTATCTAACAGTGTAGTAGTAACAGCAGCATCTAACAGTGCAGTAGTATCTAACAGTGCAGTAGTATCTAACAGTGTAGTAGTATCTAACAGTGTAGTAATATCTAACAGTGCAGTAGTATCTAACAGTGTAGTAGTATCTAACAGTGCAGTAGTATCTAACAGTGCAGTAGTATCTAACAGTGCAGTAGTATCTAACAGTAGTATCTAACAGTGCAGTAGTATCTAACAGTGTAGTAGTATCTAACAGTGCAGTAGTATCTAACAGTGTAGTAGTATCTAACAGTGCAGTAGTATCTAACAGTGTAGTAGTATCTAACAGTGCAGTAGTATCTAACAGTGCAGTAGTATCTAACAGTAGTAGTATCTAACAGTGTAGTAGTATCTAACAGTGCAGTAGTATCTAACAGTGCAGTAGTATCTAACAGTGCAGTAGTATCTAACAGTGCAGTAGTATCTAACAGTGCAGTAGTATCTAACAGTGTAGTAGTATCTAACAGTGCAGTAGTATCTAACAGTGCAGTAGTATCTAACAGTGTAGTAGTATCTAACAGTGCAGTAGTATCTAACAGTGCAGTAGTATCTAACAGTGTAGTAGTATCTAACAGTGTAGTAGTATCTAACAGTGCAGTAGTATCTAACAGTGCAGTAGTATCTAACAGTGTAGTAGTATCTAACAGTGCAGTAGTATCTAACAGTAGTATCTAACAGTGCAGTAGTATCTAACAGTGTAGTAGTATCTAACAGTGCAGTAGTATCTAACAGTGCAGTAGTATCTAACAGTGCAGTAGTATCTAACAGTAGTATCTAACAGTGCAGTAGTATCTAACAGTGTAGTAGTATCTAACAGTGCAGTAGTATCTAACAGTGCAGTAGTATCTAACAGTGCAGTAGTATCTAACAGTGTAGTAGTATCTAACAGTGCAGTAGTATCTAACAGTGTAGTAGTATCTAACAGTGCAGTAGTATCTAACAGTGTAGTAGTATCTAACAGTGCAGTAGTATCTAACAGTGTAGTAGTATCTAACAGTGTAGTAGTATCTAACAGTGCAGTAGTATCTAACAGTGTAGTAGTATCTAACAGTGTAGTAGTATCTAACAGTGCAGTAGTATCTAACAGTGTAGTAGTATCTAACAGTGCAGTAGTATCTAACAGTGTAGTAGTATGCAGTAACAGTGCAGTAGTATCTAACAGTGTAGTAGTATCTAACAGTGCAGTAGTATCTAACAGTGCAGTAGTATCTAACAGTGCAGTAGTATCTAACAGTGTAGTAGTATCTAACAGTGTAGTAGTATCTAACAGTGTAGTAGTATCTAACAGTGCAGTAGTATCTAACAGTGCAGTAGTATCTAACAGTGCAGTAGTATCTAACAGTGCAGTAGTATCTAACAGTGTAGTAGTATCTAACAGTGCAGTAGTATCTAACAGTGTAGTACTAACAGTGCAGTAGTAACAGTGTAGTAGTATCTAACAGTGCAGTAGTATCTAACAGTGTAGTAGTATCTAACAGTGCAGTAGTATCTAACAGTGCAGTAGTATCTAACAGTGCAGTAGTATCTAACAGTGCAGTAGTATCTAACAGTGCAGTAGTATCTAACAGTGCAGTAGTATCTAACAGTGCAGTAGTATCCAACAGTGTAGTAGTATCTAACAGTGCAGTAGTATCTAACAGTGTAGTAGTATCTAACAGTGCATCTAACAGTGCAGTAGTATCTAACAGTGTAGTAGTATCTAACAGTGCAGTAGTATCTAACAGTGCAGTAGTATCTAACAGTGCAGTAGTATCTAACAGTGTAGTAGTATCTAACAGTGCAGTAGTATCTAACAGTGTAGTAGTATCTAACAGTGCAGTAGTATCTAACAGTAGTATCTAACAGTGTAGTAGTATCTAACAGTGTAGTAGTATCTAACAGTGCAGTAGTATCTAACAGTGCAGTAGTATCTAACAGTGCAGTAGTATCTAACAGTGCAGTAGTATCTAACAGTGCTAACAGTAGTAGTCTAACAGTGCAGTGTATCTAACAGTAGTAGTCTAACAGTGTAGTAGTATCTAACAGTGCAGTAGTATCTAACAGTGCAGTAGTATCTAACAGTGCAGTAGTATCTAACAGTGCAGTAGTATCTAACAGTGCAGTAGTATCTAACAGTGTAGTATCTAACAGTGCAGTAGTATCTAACAGTGCAGTAGTATCTAACAGTGTAGTAGTATCTAACAGTGCAGTAGTATCTAACAGTGCAGTAGTATCTAACAGTGCAGTAGTATCTAACAGTGCAGTAGTATCTAACAGTGCAGTAGTATCTAACAGTGTAGTAGTATCTAACAGTGTAGTAGTATCTAACAGTGCAGTAGTATCTAACAGTGCAGTAGTATCTAACAGTGCAGTAGTATCTAACAGTGCAGTAGTATCTAACAGTGCAGTAGTATCTAACAGTGTAGTAGTATCTAACAGTGTAGTAGTATCTAACAGTGCAGTAGTATCTAACAGTGCAGTAGTATCTAACAGTGCAGTAGTATCTAACAGTGTAGTAGTATCTAACAGTGCAGTAGTATCTAACAGTGCAGTAGTATCTAACAGTGCAGTAGTATCTAACAGTGCAGTAGTATCTAACAGTGTAGTAGTATCTAACAGTGCAGTAGTATCTAACAGTGCAGTAGTATCTAACAGTGTAGTAGTATCTAACAGTGCAGTAGTATCTAACAGTGTAGTAGTATCTAACAGTGCAGTAGTATCTAACAGTGCAGTAGTATCTAACAGTGTAGTAGTATCTAACAGTGCAGTAGTATCTAACAGTGCAGTAGTATCTAACAGTAGTATCTAACAGTGCAGTAGTATCTAACAGTGCAGTAGTATCTAACAGTGCAGTAGTATCTAACAGTGCAGTAGTATCTAACAGTGCAGTAGTATCTAACAGTGCAGTAGTATCTAACAGTGTAGTAGTATCTAACAGTGCAGTAGTATCTAACAGTGCAGTAGTATCTAACAGTGCATCTAACAGTGCAGTAGTATCTAACAGTGCAGTAGTATCTAACAGTGCAGTAGTATCTAACAGTGCAGTAGTATCTAACAGTAGTATCTAACAGTGCAGTAGTATCTAACAGTGTAGTAGTATCTAACAGTGCAGTAGTATCTAACAGTGTAGTAGTATCTAACAGTAGTAGATTCTAACAGTGCAGTAGTATCTAACAGTGTAGTAGTATCTAACAGTGTAGTAGTATCTAACAGTGCAGTAGTATCTAACAGTGTAGTATCTAACAGTATCTAACAGTGCAGTAGTATCTAACAGTGTAGTAGTATCTAGTAGTATCTAACAGTGCAGTAGTATCTAACAGTGCAGTAGTATCTAACAGTGCAGTAGTATCTAACCAGTGTAGTAGTATCTAACAGTGCAGTAGTATCTAACAGTGTAGTAGTATCTAACAGTGCAGTAGTATCTAACAGTGCAGTAGTATCTAACAGTGCAGTAGTATCTAACAGTGCAGTAGTATCTAACAGTAGTATCTAACAGTGCAGTAGTATCTAACAGTGTAGTAGTATCTAACAGTGCAGTAGTATCTAACAGTGCAGTAGTATCTAACAGTGTAGTAGTATCTAACAGTGCAGTAGTATCTAACAGTGCAGTAGTATCTAACAGTGTAGTAGTATCTAACAGTGCAGTAGTATCTAACAGTGTAGTAGTATCTAACAGTGCAGTAGTATCTAACAGTGTAGTAGTATCTAACAGTGCAGTAGTATCTAACAGTGCAGTAGTATCTAACAGTGCAGTAGTATCTAACAGTGCAGTAGTATCTAACAGTGTAGTAGTATCTAACAGTGTAGTAGTATCTAACAGTGCAGTAGTATCTAACAGTGCAGTAGTATCTAACAGTGTAGTAGTATCTAACAGTGCAGTAGTATCTAACAGTGCAGTAGTATCTAACAGTAGTATCTAACAGTGCAGTAGTATCTAACAGTGTAGTAGTATCTAACAGTGTAGTAGTATCTAACAGTGCAGTAGTATCTAACAGTGTAGTAGTATCTAACAGTGCAGTAGTATCTAACAGTAGTATCTAGTAGTAGTAGTATAACAGTGCAGTAGTATCTAACAGTGCAGTTGTATCTAACAGTGTAGTAGTATCTAACAGTGTAGTAGTATCTAACAGTGCATCTAACAGTGCAGTAGTATCTAACAGTGCAGTAGTATCTAACAGTGCAGTAGTATCTAACAGTGCAGTAGTATCTAACAGTGCAGTAGTATCTAACAGTAGTATCTAACAGTGCAGTAGTATCTAACAGTGCAGTAGTATCTAACAGTGCAGTAGTGTAGTAGTATCTAACAGTGCAGTAGTATCTAACAGTGCAGTAGTATCTAACAGTGTAGTAGTATCTAACAGTGCAGTAGTATCTAACAGTATCTAACAGTGTAGTAGTATCTAACAGTGTAGTAGTATCTAACAGTGCAGTAGTATCTAACAGTGCAGTAGTATCTAACAGTGTAGTAGTATCTAACAGTGCAGTAGTATCTAACAGTGTAGTAGTATCTAACAGTGTAGTAGTATCTAACAGTGCAGTAGTATCTAACAGTGTAGTAGTATCTAACAGTGCAGTAGTATCTAACAGTGCAGTAGTATCTAACAGTGCAGTAGTATCTAACAGTGCAGTAGTATCTAACAGTGCAGTAGTATCTAACAGTGTAGTGTATCTAGTAGTATCTAACAGTGCAGTAGTATCTAACAGTGTAGTAGTATCTAACAGTGCAGTAGTATCTAACAGTGCAGTAGTATCCAACAGTGTAGTAGTATCTAACAGTGCAGTAGTATCTAACAGTGTAGTAGTATCTAACAGTGCATCTAGTAGTATCTAACAGTGCAGTAGTATCTAACAGTGCAGTAGTATCTAACAGTGCAGTAGTATCCAACAGTGTAGTAGTATCTAACAGTGCAGTAGTATCTAACAGTGCAGTAGTATCTAACAGTGCATCTAACAGTACAGTAGTATCTAACAGTGTAGTAGTATCTAACAGTGCATCTAACAGTGCAGTAGTATCTAACAGTGCAGTAGTATCTAACAGTGCAGTAGTATCTAACAGTAGTAGGATCTAACAGTGCAGTAGTATCTAACAGTGCAGTAGTATCTAACAGTGTAGTAGTATCTAACAGTGTAGTAGTATCTAACAGTGCAGTAGTATCTAACAGTGCAGTAGTATCTAACAGTGCAGTAGTATCTAACAGTGCAGTAGTATCTAACAGTGTAGTAGTATCTAACAGTGTAGTAGTATCTAACAGTGCAGTAGTATCTAACAGTGCAGTAGTATCTAACAGTGTAGTAGTATCTAACAGTGTAGTAGTATCTAACAGTGCAGTAGTATCTAACAGTGCAGTAGTATCTAACAGTGTAGTAGTATCTAACAGTGCATCTAACAGTGCAGTAGTATCTAACAGTGTAGTAGTATCTAACAGTGCAGTAGTATCTAACAGTGTAGTATCTAACAGTGCAGTAGTATCTAACAGTAGTAGTATCTAACAGTGTAGTAGTATCTAACAGTGCAGTAGTATCTAACAGTGCAGTAGTATCTAACAGTGCAGTAGTATCTAACAGTGTAGTAGTATCTAACAGTGCAGTAGTATCTAACAGTGCAGTAGTATCTAACAGTGTAGTAGTATCTAACAGTGCAGTAGTATCTAACAGTGTAGTAGTATCTAACAGTGCAGTAGTATCTAACAGTGTAGTAGTATCTAACAGTGCAGTAGTATCTAACAGTGCAGTAGTATCTAACAGTGTAGTAGTATCTAACAGTGCAGTAGTATCTAACAGTGCAGTAGTATCTAACAGTGCAGTAGTATCTAACAGTGCAGTAGTATCCAACAGTGTAGTAGTATCTAACAGTGCAGTAGTATCTAACAGTGTAGTAGTATCTAACAGTGCATCTAACAGTGCAGTAGTATCTAACAGTAGTATCTAACAGTGCAGTAGTATCTAACAGTGTAGTAGTATCTAACAGTGCAGTAGTATCTAACAGTGTAGTAGTATCTAACAGTGCAGTAGTATCTAACAGTGTAGTAGTATCTAACAGTGCAGTAGTATCTAACAGTGCAGTAGTATCTAACAGTGCAGTAGTATCTAACAGTGCAGTAGTATCTAACAGTGTAGTAGTATCTAACAGTGCAGTAGTATCTAACAGTGCAGTAGTATCTAACAGTAGTATCTAACAGTGCAGTAGTATCTAACAGTGTAGTAGTATCTAACAGTGCATCTAACAGTGCAGTAGTATCTAACAGTGCAGTAGTATCTAAGAGTGCAGTAGTATCTAACAGTGCAGTAGTATCCAACAGTGTAGTAGTATCTAACAGTGCAGTAGTATCTAACAGTGCAGTAGTATCTAACAGTGCATCTAACAGTACAGTAGTATCTAACAGTGTAGTAGTATCTAACAGTGCATCTAACAGTGCAGTAGTATCTAACAGTGTAGTAGTATCTAACAGTGTAGTAGTATCTAACAGTGCAGTAGTATCTAACAGTGTAGTAGTATCTAACAGTGTAGTAGTATCTAACAGTGCAGTAGTATCTAACAGTGTAGTAGTATCTAACAGTGCAGTAGTATCTAACAGTGTAGTAGTATCTAACAGTGTAGTAGTATCTAACAGTGCAGTAGTATCTAACAGTGTAGTAGTATCTAACAGTGCAGTAGTATCTAACAGTGCAGTAGTAGTATCTAACAGTGTAGTAGTATCTAAAGTGCAGTAGTATCTAACAGTGCAGTAGTATCTAACAGTGTAGTAGTATCTAACAGTGTAGTAGTATCTAACAGTGCAGTAGTATCTAACAGTGCAGTAGTATCAACAGTGTAGTAGTATCTAACAGTGCAGTAGTATCTAACAGTGTAGTAGTATCTAACAGTAGTATCTAACAGTGCAGTAGTATCTAACAGTGCAGTAGTATCTAACAGTGCAGTAGTATCTAACAGTGCAGTAGTATCTAACAGTGCAGTAGTATCTAACAGTGCAGTAGTATCTAACAGTGCATCTAACAGTGCAGTAGTATCTAACAGTGCAGTAGTATCTAACAGTGTAGTAGTGTCTAACAGTGCAGTAGTATCTAACAGTGTAGTAGTATCTAACAGTGTAGTAGTATCTAACAGTGCAGTAGTATCTAACAGTAGTATCTAACAGTGTAGTAGTATCTAACAGTGTAGTAGTATCTAACAGTAGTATCTAACAGTGCAGTAGTATCTAACAGTGCATCTAACAGTGCAGTAGTATCTAACAGTGTAGTAGTATCTAACAGTGTAGTAGTATCTAACAGTGCAGTAGTATCTAACAGTGCAGTAGTATCTAACAGTGCAGTAGTATCTAACAGTGCAGTAGTATCTAACAGTGTAGTAGTATCTAACAGTGTAGTAGTATCTAACAGTCTAACAGTGCAGTAGTATCTAACAGTGCAGTAGTATCTAACTAACAGTGCAGTAGTATCTGCAAGTATCAGTGTAGTAGTATCTAACAGTGTAGTAGTATCTAACAGTGCAGTAGTATCTAACAGTGCAGTAGTATCTAACAGTGCAGTAGTATCTAACAGTGCAGTAGTATCTAACAGTGCAGTAGTATCTAACAGTGTAGTAGTATCTAACAGTGCAGTAGTATCTAACAGTGTAGTAGTATCTAACAGTGCATCTAACAGTAGTATCTAACAGTATCTAACAGTGTAGTAGTATCTAACAGTGCAGTAGTATCTAACAGTGCAGTAGTATCTAACAGTGTAGTAGTATCTAACAGTGCAGTAGTATCTAACAGTGCAGTAGTATCTAACAGTGCAGTAGTATCTAACAGTGTAGTAGTATCTAACAGTGCAGTAGTATCTAACAGTGCAGTAGATTCTAACAGTGCAGTAGTATCTAACAGTGTAGTAGTATCTAACAGTGCAGTAGTATCTAACAGTGCAGTAGTATCTAACAGTGTAGTAGTATCTAACAGTGCAGTAGTATCTAACAGTGCAGTAGTATCTAACAGTGCAGTAGTATCTAACAGTGCAGTAGTATCTAACAGTGCAGTAGTATCTAACAGTGTAGTAGTATCTAACAGTGCAGTAGTATCTAACAGTGTAGTAGTATCTAACAGTGCAGTAGTATCTAACAGTGCAGTAGTATCTAACAGTGCAGTAGTATCTAACAGTGCAGTAGTATCTAACAGTGTAGTAGTATCTAACAGTGCAGTAGTATCTAACAGTGCAGTAGTATCTAACAGTGCATCTAACAGTGCAGTAGTATCTAACAGTGTAGTAGTATCTAACAGTGCATCTAACAGTATCTAACAGTGTAGTAGTATCTAACAGTGCAGTAGTATCTAACAGTGTAGTAGTATCTAACAGTGTAGTAGTATCTAACAGTGCAGTAGTATCTAACAGTGTAGTAGTATCTAACAGTGCAGTAGTATCTAACAGTGCAGTAGTATCTAACAGTGCAGTAGTATCTAACAGTGTAGTAGTATCTAACAGTGCAGTAGTATCTAACAGTGTAGTAGTATCTAACAGTGCAGTAGTATCTAACAGTGCAGTAGTATCTAACAGTGCAGTAGTATCTAACAGTGTAGTAGTATCTAACAGTGCAGTAGTATCTAACAGTGCAGTAGTATCTAACAGTGCAGTAGTATCTAACAGTGCAGTAGTATCTAACAGTGCAGTAGTATCTAACAGTGCAGTAGTATCTAACAGTGTAGTAGTATCTAACAGTGTAGTAGTATCTAACAGTGCAGTAGTATCTAACAGTGCATCTAACAGTAGTATCTAACAGTGCAGTAGTATCTAACAGTGCAGTAGTATCTAACAGTGCAGTAGTATCCAACAGTGTAGTAGTATCTAACAGTGCAGTAGTATCTAACAGTGCAGTAGTATCTAACAGTGCATCTAACAGTACAGTAGTATCTAACAGTGTAGTAGTATCTAACAGTGCATCTAACAGTGCAGTAGTATCTAACAGTGTAGTAGTGTCTAACAGTGCAGTAGTATCTAACAGTGTAGTAGTATCTAACAGTGTAGTAGTATCTAACAGTGCAGTAGTATCTAACAGTAGTATCTAACAGTGTAGTAGTATCTAACAGTGTAGTAGTATCTAACAGTAGTATCTAACAGTGCAGTAGTATCTAACAGTGCATCTAACAGTGCAGTTGTATCTAACAGTGTAGTAGTATCTAACAGTGTAGTAGTATCTAACAGTGCATCTAACAGTGCAGTAGTATCTAACAGTGTAGTAGTATCTAACAGTGTAGTAGTATCTAACAGTGCAGTAGTATCTAACAGTGCAGTAGTATCTAACAGTGCAGTAGTATCTAACAGTGCAGTAGTATCTAACAGTGCAGTAGTATCTAACAGTGCAGTAGTATCTAACAGTGCAGTAGTATCTAACAGTGCAGTAGTATCTAACAGTGCAGTATCTAACAGTATAGTATCTAACAGTGCAGTAGTATCTAACAGTGCAGTAGTATCTAACAGTGCAGTAGTATCTAACAGTGTAGTAGTATCTAACAGTGCAGTAGTATCTAACAGTGCAGTAGTATCTAACAGTGTAGTAGTATCTAACAGTGCAGTAGTATCTAACAGTGTAGTAGTATCTAACAGTGCAGTAGTATCTAACAGTGCAGTAGTATCTAACAGTAGTATCTAACAGTGTAGTAGTATCTAACAGTGCAGTAGTATCTAACAGTGCAGTAGTATCTAACAGTGCAGTAGTATCTAACAGTGCAGTAGTATCTAACAGTGCAGTAGTATCTAACAGTGCAGTAGTATCTAACAGTGTAGTAGTATCTAACAGTAGTAGTATCTAACAGTGTAGTAGTATCTATCTAACAGTGCAGTAGTATCTAACAGTAGTCTAACAGTGCAGTAGTATCTAACAGTGCAGTAGTATCTAACAGTGTAGTAGTATCTAACAGTGCAGTAGTATCTAACAGTGCAGTAGTATCTAACAGTGCAGTAGTATCTAACAGTGCAGTAGTATCTAACAGTGTAGTAGTATCTAACAGTGCAGTAGTATCTAACAGTGCATCTAACAGTGCAGTAGTATCTAACAGTGTAGTAGTATCTAACAGTGTAGTAGTATCTAACAGTGCAGTAGTATCTAACAGTGCAGTAGTATCTAACAGTGCAGTAGTATCTAACAGTGTAGTAGTATCTAACAGTGCAGTAGTATCTAACAGTGTAGTAGTATCTAACAGTGTAGTAGTATCTAACAGTGCATCTAACAGTGCAGTAGTATCTAACAGTGTAGTAGTATCTAACAGTGCAGTAGTATCTAACAGTGTAGTAGTATCTAACAGTGCAGTAGTATCTAACAGTGCAGTAGTATCTAACAGTGCAGTAGTATCTAACAGTGTAGTAGTATCTAACAGTGCATCTAACAGTGTAGTAGTATCTAACAGTGCAGTAGTAGTATCTAACAGTGCAGTAGTATCTAACAGTGCAGTAGTAGTGCAGTAGTATCTAACAGTGCAGTAGTATCTAACAGTGCAGTAGTATCTAACAGTGCAGTAGTATCTAACAGTGCAGTAGTATCTAACAGTGCAGTAGTATCTAACAGTGCAGTAGTATCTAACAGTGCAGTAGTATCTAACAGTGTAGTAGTATCTAACAGTGCAGTAGTATCTAACAGTGCAGTAGTATCTAACAGTGTAGTAGTGTCTAACAGTGCAGTAGTATCTAACAGTGTAGTAGTATCTAACAGTGTAGTAGTATCTAACAGTGCAGTAGTATCTAACAGTAGTATCTAACAGTGCAGTAGTATCTAACAGTGCAGTAGTATCTAACAGTGTAGTAGTATCTAACAGTGTAGTAGTATCTAACAGTGCAGTAGTATCTAACAGTGCAGTAGTATCTAACAGTGCATCTAACAGTGCAGTAGTATCTAACAGTGTAGTAGTATCTAACAGTGCAGTAGTATCTAACAGTGCAGTAGTATCTAACAGTGCAGTAGTATCTAACAGTGTAGTAGTATCTAACAGTGCAGTAGTATCTAACAGTGCAGTAGTATCTAACAGTGTAGTAGTATCTAACAGTGTAGTAGTATCTAACAGTGTAGTAGTATCTAACAGTGCAGTAGTATCTAACAGTGTAGTAGTATCTAACAGTGCAGTAGTATCTAACAGTATCTAACAGCAGTAGTATCTAACAGTGTAGTAGTATCTAACAGTAGTAGTATCTAACAGTGCAGTAGTATCTAACAGTGCAGTAGTATCTAACAGTGTAGTAGTATCTAACAGTAGTAGTATCTAACAGTGTAGTAGTATCTAACAGTGCAGTAGTATCTAACAGTGCAGTAGTATCTAACAGTGTAGTAGTATCTAACAGTGTAGTAGTATCTAACAGTGCAGTAGTATCTAACAGTGTAGTAGTATCTAACAGTGTAGTAGTATCTAACAGTGCAGTAGTATCTAACAGTGTAGTAGTATCTAACAGTGCATCTATCTAACAGTGCAGTTGCATCTAACAGTAGCAGTAGTAGTAGTATTCAACAGTGCAGTAGTATCTAACAGCAGTAGTATCTAACAGTACAGTAGTATCTAACAGTGTAGTAGTAACAGTCTAAC
>NW_027039636.1:68611-82079 GCF_034236695.1 Oncorhynchus nerka | reverse complement strand
GTACAGAGAGACAGAAACACAGGGATAAATACACTGCTACAGAGAGACAGGAAACACAGGGATAAATACACTGGTACAGAGAGACAGAAACACAGGGATATATAC
Organism: Oncorhynchus nerka; assembly: GCF_034236695.1. Taxonomy (NCBI): domain Eukaryota; kingdom Metazoa; phylum Chordata; class Actinopteri; order Salmoniformes; family Salmonidae; genus Oncorhynchus; species Oncorhynchus nerka. Next base: position 81,974 of record NW_027039636.1, on the reverse strand, counting down.
ACTGGCACAGAGAGACAGGAAACACAGGATAAATACACTGGTACAGAGAGACAGGAAACACAGGGATAAATACACTGGTACAGAGAGACAGGAAACACAGGGATAAATACACTGGTACAGAGAGACAGGAAACACAGGATAAATACACTGGTACAGAGAGACAGGAACACAGGGATAAATACACTGGTACAGAGAGAGACAGGAAACACAGGGATAAATACACTGGCACAGAGAGACAGGAAACACAGGGATAAATACACTGGTACAGAGAGACAGGAAACACAGGGATAAATACACTGAAACAGGACACAGAGAGACAGGAAACACAGGGATAAATACACTGGTACAGAGAGACAGGAAACACAGGGATAAAATACACTGGTACAGAGAGACAGGAAACACAGGGATAAATACACTGGTACAGAGAGAGACAGGAAACACAGGGATAAATACACTTGTACAGAGAGACAGGAAACACAGGGATAAATACACTGGTACAGAGAGACAGGAAACACAGGGATAAATACACTGGTACAGAGAGACAGGAAACACAGGGATAAATACACTGTACAGAGAGACAGGAAACACAGGGACAAATACACTGGCACAGAGAGACAGGAAACACAGGGATAAATACACTGGTACAGAGAGACAGGAAACACAGGGATAAATACACTGGTACAGAGAGACAGGAAACACAGGGATAAATACACTGGGAGAGAGACAGGAAACACAGGGATAAATACACTGGTACAGAGAGACAGGAAACACAGGGATAAATACACTGGTACAGAGAGACAGGAAACACAGGGATAAATACACTGACCCAGAGAGAGACAGGAAACACTAGGGATAAATACACTGGCACAGAGAGACAGGAAACACAGGGATAAATAAACACTGGGGACAGGAAACACAGGGATGACCCAGAGAGACAGGAAACACAGGGATAAATACACTGGCACAGAGAGACAGGAAACACAGGGATAAATACACTGGTACAGAGAGACAGGAAACACAGGGATAAATACACTGGTACAGAGAGACAGGAAACACAGGGATAAATACACTGGTACAGAGAGACAGGAAACACAGGGATAAATACACTGGTACAGAGAGACAGGAAACACAGGGATAAATACACTGGTACAGAGAGACAGGAAACACAGGGATAAATACACTGGTACAGAGAGACAGGAAACACAGGGATAAATACACTGGTACAGAGAGACAGGAAACACAGGGATAAATACACTGGTACAGAGAGACAGGAAACACAGGGATAAATACACTGGTACAGAGAGACAGGAAACACAGGGATAAATACACTGGTACAGAGAGAGACAGGAAACACAGGGATAAATACACTGGCACAGAGACAGGAAACACAGGGATAAATACACTGGTACAGAGAGACAGGAAACACAGGATAAATACACTGGTACAGAGAGACAGGAAACACAGGGATAAATACACTGGTACAGAGAGACAGGAAACACAGGGATAAATACACTGACTACAGAGACAGGAAACACAGGGATAAATACACTGGTACAGAGAGACAGGAAACACAGGGATAAATACACTGGTACAGACAGAAACACAGGGATAAATACACTGGTACAGAGAGACAGGAAACACAGGGATAAATACACTGGTACAGAGAGACAGGAAACACAGGGATAAATACACTGGTACAGAGAGACAGGAAACACAGGGATAAATACACTGGTACAGAGAGACAGGAAACACAGGGATAAATACACTGGTACAGAGAGACAGGAAACACAGGGATAAATACACTGGCACAGAGAGACAGGAAACACAGGGATAAATACACTGGCACAGAGAGACAGGAAACACAGGGATAAATACACTGGCACAGAGAGACAGGAAACACAGGGATAAATACACTGGTACAGAGAGACAGGAAACACAGGGATAAATACACTGGCACAGAGAGACAGGAAACACAGGGATAAATACACTGGCACAGAGAGACAGGAAACACAGGGATAAATACACTGGTACAGAGAGACAGGAAACACAGGGATAAATACACTGGGTACAGAGAGACAGGAAACACAGGGATAAATACACTGGTACAGAGAGACAGGAAACACAGGGATAAATACACTGGTACAGAGAGACAGGAAACACAGGGATAAATACACTGGTACAGAGAGACAGGAAACACAGGGATAAATACACTGGTACAGAGAGACAGGAAACACAGGGATAAATACACTGGCACAGAGAGACAGGAAACACAGGGATAAATACACTGGTACAGAGAGACAGGAAACACAGGGATAAATACACTGGTACAGAGAGACAGGAAACACAGGGATAAATACACTGGCACAGAGAGACAGGAAACACAGGGATAAATACACTGGCACAGAGAGACAGGAAACACAGGGATAAATACACTGGCACAGAGAGACAGGAAACACAGGGATAAATACACTGGTACAGAGAGACAGGAAACACAGGGATAAATACACTGGCACAGAGAGACAGGAAACACAGGGATAAATACACTGGTACAGAGAGACAGGAAACACAGGGATAAATACACTGGTACAGAGAGACAGGAAACACAGGGATAAATACACTGGTACAGAGAGACAGGAAACACAGGGATAAATACACTGGTACAGAGAGACAGGAAACACAGGGATAAATACACTGGCACAGAGAGACAGGAAACACAGGGATAAATACACTGGTACAGAGAGACAGGAAACACAGGGATAAATACACTGGTACAGAGAGACAGGAAACACAGGGATAAATACACTGGCACAGAGAGACAGGAAACACAGGGATAAATACACTGGCACAGAGAGACAGGAAACACAGGGATAAATACACTGGCACAGAGAGACAGGAAACACAGGGATAAATACACTGGGGCACAGAGACAGGAAACACAGGGATAAATACACTGGTACAGAGAGACAGGAAACACAGGGATAAATACACTGGCACAGAGAGACAGGAAACACAGGGATAAATACACTGGCACAGAGAGACAGGAAACACAGGGATAAATACACTGGTACAGAGAGACAGGAAACACAGGGATAAATACACTGGGACAGAGAGACAGGAAACACAGAGATAAATACACTGGTACAGAGAGACAGGAAACACAGGGATAAATACACTGGTACAGAGAGACAGGAAACACAGGGATAAATACACTGGTACAGAGAGACAGGAAACACAGGGATAAATACACTGGTACAGAGAGACAGGAAACACAGGGATAAATACACTGGTACAGAGAGACAGGAAACACAGGGATAAATACACTGGTACAGAGACAGGAAACACAGGGATAAATACAATGGCACAGAGACAAGAAACACAGGGATAAATACACTGGCACAGAGAGACAGGAAACACAGGGATAAATACACTGGTACAGAGAGACAGGAAACACAGGGATAAATACACTGGCACAGAGAGACAGGAAACACAGGGATAAATACACTGGTACAGAGAGACAGGAAACACAGGGATAAATACACTGGTACAGAGAGACAGGAAACACAGGGATAAATACACTGGTACAGAGAGACAGGAAACACAGGGATAAATACACTGGTACAGAGAGACAGAAACACAGGGATAAATACACTGGCACAGAGAGACAGGGATAAATAAACACAGGGATAAATACACTGGTACAGAGAGACAGGAAACACAGGGATAAATACACTGGTACAGAGAGACAGGAAACACAGGGATAAATACACTGGTACAGAGAGACAGGAAACACAGGGATAAATACACTGGTACAGAGAGACAGGAAACACAGGGATAAATACACTGGTACAGAGAGACAGGAAACACAGGGATAAATACACTGGTACAGAGAGACAGGAAACACAGGGATAAATACACTGGTACAGAGAGACAGGAAACACAGGGATAAATACACTGGTACAGAGAGACAGGAAACACAGGGATAAATACACTGGTACAGAGAGACAGGAAACACAGGGATAAATACACTGGTACAGAGAGACAGGAAACACAGGGATAAATACACTGGCACAGAGAGACAGGAAACACAGGGATAAATACACTGGTACAGAGAGACAGGAAACACAGGGATAAATACACTGGTACAGAGAGACAGGAAACACAGGGATAAATACACTGGTACAGAGAGACAGGAAACACAGGGATAAATACACTGGTACAGAGAGACAGGAAACACAGGGATAAATACACTGGTACAGAGAGACAGGAAACACAGGGATAAATACACTGGTACAGAGAGACAGGAAACACAGGGATAAATACACTGGTACAGAGAGACAGGAAACACAGGGATAAATACACTGGTACAGAGAGACAGAAACACAGGGATAAATACACTGGTACAGAGAGACAGGAAACACAGGGGATAAATACACTGGCACAGAGAGACAGGAAACACAGGGATAAATACACTGGTACAGAGAGACAGGAAACACAGGGATAAATACACTGGTACAGAGAGACAGGAAACACAGGGATAAATACACTGGCACAGAGAGACAGGAAACACAGGGATAAATACACTGGTACAGAGAGACAGGAAACACAGGGATAAATACACTGGTACAGAGAGACAGGAAACACAGGGATAAATACACTGGTACAGAGAGACAGGAAACACAGGGATAAATACACTGGCACAGAGAGACAGGAAACACAGGGATAAATACACTGGTACAGAGAGACAGGAAACACAGGGATAAATACACTGGTACAGAGAGACAGGAAACACAGGGATAAATACACTGGCACAGAGAGACAGAAACACAGGGATAAATACACTGGCACAGAGAGACAGGAAACACAGGGATAAATACACTGGCACAGAGAGACAGGAAACACAGGGATAAATACACTGGCACAGAGAGACAGGAAACACAGGGATAAATACACTGGTACAGAGAGACAGGAAACACAGGGATAAATACACTGGCACAGAGAGACAGGAAACACAGGGATAAATACACTGGCACAGAGAGACAGGAAACACAGGGATAAATACACTGGTACAGAGAGACAGAAACACAGGGATAAATACACTGGACAGAGAGACAGGAAACACAGGGATAAATACACTGGCACAGAGAGACAGGAAACACAGGGATAAATACACTGGTACAGAGAGACAGGAAACACAGGGATAAATACACTGGTACAGAGAGACAGAAACACAGGGATAAATACACTGGTACAGAGACAGAAACACAGGGATAAATACACTGGCACAGAGACAGGAAACACAGGGATAAATACACTGGTACAGAGAGACAGGAAACACAGGGATAAATACACTGGTACAGAGAGACAGGAAACACAGGGATAAATACACTGGTACAGAGAGACAGGAAACACAGGGATAAATACACTGGTACAGAGAGACAGGAAACACAGGGATAAATACACTGGTACAGAGAGACAGGAAACACAGGGATAAATACACTGGCACAGAGAGACAGGAAACACAGGGATAAATACACTGGTACAGAGAGACAGGAAACACAGGGATAAATACACTGGTACAGAGAGACAGGAAACACAGGGATAAATACACTGGTACAGAGAGACAGGAAACACAGGGATAAATACACTGGTACAGAGAGACAGGAAACACAGGGATAAATACACTGGTACAGAGAGACAGGAAACACAGGGATAAATACACTGGTACAGAGAGACAGGAAACACAGGGATAAATACACTGGTACAGAGAGACAGGAAACACAGGGATAAATACACTGGTACAGAGACAGGAAACACAGGGATAAATACACTGGTACAGAGAGACAGGAAACACAGGGATAAATACACTGGTACAGAGAGACAGGAAACACAAGGATAAATACACTGGTACAGAGAGACAGGAAACACAGCGATAAATACACTGGTACAGAGAGACAGGAAACACAAGGATAAATACACTGGTACAGAGAGACAGGAAACACAGGGATAAATACACTGGTACAGAGAGACAGGAAACACAGGGATAAATACACTGGTACAGAGAGACAGAAACACAGGGATAAATACACTGGTACAGAGAGACAGAAACACAGGGATAAATACACTGGTACAGAGAGACAGGGATAAATACAACACAGGGATAAATACACTGGTACAGAGAGACAGGAAACACAGGGATAAATACACTGGTACAGAGACAGGAAACACAGGGATAAATACACTGGTACAGAGAGACAGGAAACACAGGGATAAATACACTGGCACAGAGACAGGAAACACAGGGATAAATACACTGGTACAGAGAGACAGGAAACACAGGGATAAATACACTGGTACAGAGAGACAGGAAACACAGGGATAAATACACTGGTACAGAGAGACAGGAAACACAGGGATAAATACACTGGTACAGAGAGACAGGAAACACAGGGATAAATACACTGCTACAGAGAGACAGGAAACACAGGGATAAATACACTGGTACAGAGAGACAGGAAACACAGGGATAAATACACTGGTACAGAGAGACAGAAACACAGGGATAAATACACTGGTACAGAGAGACAGGAAACACAGGGATAAATACACTGGTACAGAGAGACAGGAAACACAGGGATAAATACACTGGTACAGAGAGACAGGAAACACAGGGATAAATACACTGGCACAGAGAGACAGGAAACACAGGGATAAATACACTGGTACAGAGAGACAGGAAACACAGGGATAAATACACTGGTACAGAGAGACAGGAAACACAGGGATAAATACACTGGTACAGAGAGACAGGAAACACAGGGATAAATACACTGGTACAGAGAGACAGGAAACACAGGGATAAATACACTGGTACAGAGAGACAGGAAACACAGGGATAAATACACTGGTACAGAGAGACAGGAAACACAGGGATAAATACACTGGTACAGAGAGACAGGAAACACAGGGATAAATACACTGGTACAGAGAGACAGGAAACACAGGGATAAATACACTTGACCCAGAGAGACAGGAAACACAGGGATAAATACACTGGTACAGAGAGACAGGAAACACAGGGATAAATACACTGGTACAGAGACAGGAAACACAGGGATAAATACACTGGCACAGAGACAAGAAACACAGGGATAAATACACTGGTACAGAGAGACAGGAAACACAGGGATAAATACACTGGCACAGAGAGACAGGAAACACAGGGATAAATACACTGGGACAGAGAGACAGGAAACACAGGGATGAATACACTGGCACAGAGAGACAGGAAACACAGGGATAAATACACTGGCACAGAGAGACAGGAAACACAGGGATAAATACACTGGCACAGAGAGACAGGAAACACAGGGATATATACACTGGTACAGAGAGACAGGAAACACAGGGATAAATACACTGGCACAGAGAGACAGGAAACACAGGGATAAATACACTGGCACAGAGAGACAGGAAACACAGGGATAAATACACTGGTACAGAGAGACAGGAAACACAGGGATAAATACACTGGGACAGAGAGACAGGAAACACACAGATAAATACACTGGTACAGAGAGACAGGAAACACAGGGATAAATACACTGACCCAGAGAGACAGGAAACACAGGGATAAATACACTGGTACAGAGAGACAGGAAACACAGGGATAAATACACTGGTACAGAGACAGGAAACACAGGGATAAATACACTGGCACAGAGACAAGAAACACAGGGATAAATACACTGGTACAGAGAGACAGGAAACACAGGGATAAATACACTGGCACAGAGAGACAGGAAACACAGGGATAAATACACTGGGACAGAGAGACAGGAAACACAGGGATGAATACACTGGTACAGAGAGACAGGAAACACAGGGATAAATACACTGGTACAGGGAGACAGGAAACACAGGGATAAATACACTGGTACAGAGAGACAGGAAACACAGGGATAAATACACTGGTACAGAGAGACAGGGATAAATACACTGGTACAGAGAGACAGGGATAAATACACTGGTACAGAGAGACAGGGATAAATACACTGGTACAGAGAGACAGGAAACACAGGGATAAATACACTGGTACAGAGAGACAGGAAACACAGGGATAAATACACTGGTACAGAGAGACAGGAAACACAGGGATAAATACACTGGTACAGAGAGACAGGAAACACAGGGATAAATACACTGGTACAGAGAGACAGGAAACACAGGGATAAATACACTGGTACAGAGAGACAGGAAACACAGGGATAAATACACTGGTACAGGGAGACAGGAAACACAGGGATAAATACACTGGTACAGAGAGACAGGAAACACAGGGATAAATACACTGGTACAGGGAGACAGGAAACACAGGGATAAATACACTGGTACAGAGAGACAGGAAACAGAGAGATAAATACACTGGTACAGAGAGACAGGAAACACAGGGATAAATACACTGGTACAGAGAGACAGGAAACACAGGGATAAATACACTGACCCAGAGAGACAGGAAACACAGGGATAAATACACTGGTACAGACAGGGAGTACAGAGAGACAGGGATAAATACACTGGTACAGAGAGACAGGGATAAATACACTGGTACAGAGACAGAAACACAGGGATAAATACACTGGTACAGAGAGACAGGAAACACAGGGATAAATACACTGGTACAGAGAGACAGGGATAAATACACTGGTACAGAGAGACAGGGATAAATACACTGGTACAGAGAGACAGGAAACACAGGGCTAAATACACTGGTACAGAGAGACAGGAAACACAGGGATAAATACACTGGTACAGAGAGACAGGAAACACAGGGATAAATACACTGGTACAGAGAGACAGGAAACACAGGGATAAATACACTGGTACAGGGAGACAGGAAACACAGGGATAAATATAAATGTAATATTATCACTCTACAGAGACCATTAACACTCTGACCCCAGCAGTGTAGATCGGGGAGATGTCTCCGTGAGAGGGCATGGTATTGACTCCTTTTAGACCCTGTATCCTGACCTGGGGTTGTACGTGTGATGGTGTTAATAGAGCTCACAGTAAGACTGTCTCTGTCAGCAGGGCCCACTGCCAACGTGGTGTACAGTGTCTCTGTCAGCCCCGGTCTGTGGAGAGAAGACGAGCCCTCCTCCCATTCAGGGTCATAGACACACAGACTGTTTGCAGTGAAGTGTCTAATTACAAACAGCATGACAGGAGTCCCCTGATAACACAGAGATTTCTCTCCTTGTTTTGTATCAGGGCTGATTGGACATACTGTAGTGTTCATGGTTTCTGATGAGGACAGGGTTTGGGGTTGAATATACATACTCTGCCCTCTGTAGCCTGTTGTGTTCTGTTGTGTTGTGTTGGGTTCTGCTGTGTTGTGTTCTGTTGTGTTCTGCTGTGTTATGTTGTGTTCTGTTGGGTTCTGCTGTGTTGTGTTCTGTTGGGTTGTGCTGTGTTGGGTTCTGTTGTGTTCTGTTGTGTTGTGTTGGGTTCTGCTATGTTCTGTTGTGTTGTGTTGGGTTCTGCTGTGTTATGTTCTGTTGTGTTGTGTTGTGTTATATTGTGTTCTGTTGGGTTCTGCTGTGTTGTGTTGTGTTGGGTTCTGCTGTGTTGTGTTGTGTTGGGTTCTGCTGTGTTGTGTTGTGTTGGGTTCTGCTGTGTTGTGTTGTGTTGGGTTCTGCTGTGTTCTGTTGTGTTGGGCCCTGTTGTGTTGTGTTCTGTTGGGTTCTGCTGTGTTGTGTTGGGTTCTGCTGTGTTGTGTTGTGTTGGGTTCTGCTGTGTTGTGTTGTGTTGGGTTCTGCTGTGTTGTGTTGTGTTGGGTTCTGCTGTGTTGTGTTGTGTTGGGTTCTGCTGTGTTGTGTTGTGTTGGGTTCTGCTGTGTTGTGTTCTGTTGGGTTCTGCTGTGTTGTGTTGGGTTCTGTTGGGTTCTGCTGTGTTGTGTTCTGCTATGTTCTGTTGTGTTGTGTTGGGTTCTGCTGTGTTATGTTCTGTTGTGTTGGGTTCTGCTGTGTGTTCTGTTGTGTTCTGTTGTGTTGTGTTCTGTTGTGTTGGGTTCTGTTGTGTTCTGTTGTGTTGTGTTCTGTTGTGTTGGGTTCTGCTGTGTTCTGTTGTGTTGGGTTCTGCTGTGTTCTGTGTTCTGTTGTGTTGGGTTCTGCTGTGTTCTGTTGTGTTGGGTTCTGCTGTGTTCTGTTGTGTTGTGTTCTGTCCAACTGACGGTTTTATGGTTACATCTACAGGAGAGGACAGTATAGACATAGGTTTGGGGTTATAGATAGTACTGTAGTCTACAGGACAGTATAGAAACAAATCAAATCAAATGTATTTATATAGCCTCTCTCTCTCTCTCTCTCTCTCTCCTCTCTCTCTCTCTCTCTCTCTCTCTCTCTCTCTCTCTCTCTCTCTCTCTCTCTCTCTCTCTCTCTCACTCTCTCTCTCTCTCTCTCTCTCTCTCTCTCTCTCTGTCTCTCTCTCTCTCTCTCTCTCTCCCTCTCTCTCTCTCTCTCTCTCTCTCTCTCTCTCCCTCTCTCTCTCGGCAGCCTCTCTCTGGGGTCCCCCTCCGTCTCTCATGTGACCACGGGGAAGTACTCTCAGTCTCATCTCCTCTCTCTGGAGGCTGGAGTCAAGCTGACTCTCAAGTCTACTCTCTCTGCTCTCCGCCTCTCCAAGGTCACTCTCTCTACACACTCTCTCTCACCACACACTCTCACTCACTCTCTGGCTCAGCTCTCAAACTCTGTCTCTCTCTCCATGCTCACTCTCTCTCTCACCTCTCTCTCTCTCTGTCTCTCTCTCTCTCTCTCTCTCTCTCTCTCTCCCTCTCTGTAGGTGGAGCGGCAGCCACACCCGCTGGGGTCAACCCTTCCGTCTCCGTCATGTGACCACGGGGAAGTACCTCAGTATCATGGAGGATAAGGGCCTGCTGCTGATGGACAAGGAGAAGGCTGACGTCAAGTCTACTGCATTCTGCTTCCGCCCCTCCAAGGTACACTTCAGCCTGGCTCTACACACACACACACACACACACACACACACACACACACACACACACACACTACAGCTCTACTGGTTCCACAACACATCACACACACAGTGGCTCAGCCATGCAAACACATGAACACGCTCGCATGCTCACTCACTCACTCACTCACTCACTCACTCACTCGCAGTATTCTGTTGTTCTGCACAGAGCAGTTTTCAGCAACATGCCTGATGATGGAGTCTGTGGTAGTGAGATGTTGGGTGATGGAGGCTGGAGTCTGTGGTAATTAGATGTTGGGTGATGGAGGCTGGAGTCTGTGGGAATTAGATGTTGGGTGATGGAGGCTGGAGTCTGAAGCTATAATGGTTCTACTGGTTCCTACAGCTCTGTGCATCTAGCTGTCTTCTACTGGTTCCTACAGCTCTCTGCATCTAGCTGTCTTCTACTGGTTCCTACAGCTCTCTGCATCTAGCTGTCCTCTACTGGTTCCTACAGCTCTCTGCATCTAGCTGTCCTCTACTGGTTCCTACAGCTCTCTGCATCTAGCTGTCCTCTACTGGTTCCTACAGCTCTCTGCATCTAGCTGTCCTCTACTGGTTCCTACAGCTCTCTGTCCTCTAATGGTTCCTACAGCTCTCTGCATCTAGCTGTCCTCTACTGGTTCCTACAGCTCTGTGCATCTAGCTGTCCTCTACTGGTTCCTACAGCTCTCTGCATCTAGCTGTCCTCTACTGGTTCCTACAGCTCTCTGCATCTAGCTGTCCTCTACTGGTTCCTACAGCTCTCTGTCCTCTAATGGTTCCTACAGATCTCTGCATCTAGCTGTCCTCTACTGGTTCCTACAGCTCTGTGCATCTAGCTGTCCTCTAATGGTTCCTACAGATCTCTGCATCTAGCTGTCCTCTACTGGTTCCTACAGCTCTCTGCATCTAGCTGTCCTCTACTGGTTCCTACAGCTCTCTGCATCTAGCTGTCCTCTACTGGTTCCTACAGCTCTCTGCATCTAGCTGTCCTCTACTGGTTCCTACAGCTCTCTGCATCTAGCTGTCCTCTACTGGTTCCTACAGCTCTCTGCATCTAGCTGTCCTCTACTGGTTCCTACAGCTCTCTGCATCTAGCTGTCCTCTCATGGTTCCTACAGCTCTCTGTCCTCTACTGGTTCCTACAGATCTCTGCATCTAGCTGTCCTCTACTGGTTCCTACAGCTCTCTGCATCTAGCTGTCCTCTACTGGTTCCTACAGCTCTCTGCATCTAGCTGTCCTCTACTGGTTCCTACAGCTCTCTGCATCTAGCTGTCCTCTAATGGTTCCTACAGCTCTCTGCATCTAGCTGTCCTCTACTGGTTCCTACAGCTCTCTGCATCTAGCTGTCCTCTACTGGTTCCTACAGCTCTCTGCATCTAGCTGTCCTCTACTGGTTCCTACAGATCTCTGCATCTAGCTGTCCTCTACTGGTTCCTACAGCTCTCTGCATCTAGCTGTCCTCTACTGGTTCCTACAGCTCTCTGCATCTAGCTGTCCTCTACTGGTTCCTACAGCTCTCTGCATCTAGCTGTCCTCTCATGGTTCCTACAGCTCTCTGTCCTCTAATGGTTCCTACAGCTCTCTGCATCTAGCTGTCCTCTACTGGTTCCTACAGCTCTCTGCATCTAGCTGTCCTCTACTGGTTCCTACAGCTCTCTGCATCTAGCTGTCCTCTCATGGTTCCTACAGCTCTCTGTCCTCTACTGGTTCCTACAGCTCTCTGCATCTAGCTGTCCTCTACTGGTTCCTACAGCTCTCTGCATCTAGCTGTCCTCTACTGGTTCCTACAGCTCTCTGCATCTAGCTGTCCTCTCATGGTTCCTCTCACCTCTCTGCTTCTAGCTGTCCTCTACTGGTTCCTACAGCTCTGTGCATCTAGCTGTCCTCTACTGGTTCCTACAGCTCTCTGTCCTCTAATGGTTCCTACAGCTCTCTGCATCTAGCTGTCCTCTAATGGTTCCTACAGCTCTCTGCATCTAGCTGTCCTCTAATGGTTCCTACAGCTCTCTACATCTAGCTGTCTTCTAATGGTTCCTACAGCTCTCTGCCTCTATTAAGGACTCAGCCCTCTCCTGCCTCTCTTCTCTCTCATGGTTCCTACAGCTCTCTGCCTCTATTAGGGACTCAGCCTTCTCCTGCTCTTCTCTCCTCTCTCATGGTTCCTACAGCTCTCTGCCTCTATTAGGGACTCAGCCCTCTCCTCCTCTTCTCTTCTCTCTCATGGTTCCTACAGCTCTCTGCCTCTATTAGGGACTCAGCCCTCTCCTGCTCTTCTCTTCTCTCTCATGGTTCCTATAGCTCTCTGCCTCTACTAGGGACTCAGCCCTCTCCTGCCTCTCTTCT
>NW_027039636.1:64379-68111 GCF_034236695.1 Oncorhynchus nerka | reverse complement strand
GAGAGCTGTAGGAACCATGAGAGAGAAGAGAAGCAGGAGAGGGCTGAGTCCCTAGTAGAGGCAGAGAGCTGTAGGAACCATGAGAGAGAAGAGCAGGAGAGGGCAGAGTCCCTAGTAGAGGGAGAGAGCTGTAGGAATCATGAGAGAGAAGAGAAGAGGAGGAGAGGGCTGAGTCCCTAATAGAGGCAGAGAGCTGTAGGAACCATGAGAGAGAAGAGAAGAGGAGGAGAGGGCTGAGTCCCTAATAGAGGCAGAGAGCTGTAGGAACCATGAGAGAGGAGAGAGGAGCAGGAGAAGGCTGAGTCCCTAATAGAGGCAGAGAGCTGTAGGAACCATGAGAGAGAAGAGAGGCAGGAGAGGGCTGAGTCCCTAATAGAGGCAGAGAGCTGTAGGAACCAGTAGAGGACAGCTAGATGCAGAGAGCTGTAGGAACCAGTAGAGGACAGCTAGATGCAGAGAGCTGTAGGAACCAGTAGAGGACAGCTAGAAGCAGAGAGGTGAGAGGAACCATGAGAGGACAGCTAGATGCAGAGATCTGTAGGAACCAGTAGAGGACAGCTAGATGCAGAGATCTGTAGGAACCATTAGAGGACAGAGAGCTGTAGGAACCATGAGAGGACAGCTAGATGCAGAGAGCTGTAGGAACCAGTAGAGGACAGCTAGATGCAGAGAGCTGTAGGAACCAGTAGAGGACAGCTAGATGCAGAGAGCTGTAGGAACCAGGAGAGGACAGCTAGATGTAGAGAGCTGTAGGAACCAGTAGAGGACAGCTAGATGCAGAGTAGAGGACAGCTAGATGTAGAGAGCTGTAGGAACCAGTAGAGGACAGCTAGATGCAGAGAGCTGTAGGAACCAGTAGAGGACAGCTAGATGCAGAGAGCTGTAGGAACCAGTAGAGGACAGCTAGATGCAGAGAGCTGTAGGAACCAGTAGAGGACAGCTAGATGCAGAGAGCTGTAGGAACCAGTAGAGGACAGCTAGATGCAGAGAGCTGTAGGAACTGTAGAGGACAGCTAGATGCAGAGAGCTGTAGGAACCAGTAGAGGACAGCTAGATGCAGAGAGCTGTAGGAACCAGTAGAGGACAGCTAGATGCAGAGAGCTGTAGGAACCAGTAGAGGACAGCTAGATGCAGAGAGCTGTAGGAACCAGTAGAGGACAGCTAGATGCAGAGAGCTGTAGGAACCAGTAGAGGACAGCTAGATGCAGAGAGCTGTAAGAACCAGTAGAGGACAGCTGGATGCAGAGAGCTGTAGGAACCAGTAGAGGACAGCTAGATGCAGAGAGCTGTAGGAACCAGTAGAGGACAGCTAGATGCAGAGAGCTGTAGGAACCATTAGAGGACAGCTAGATGCAGAGAGCTGTAGGAACCATGAGAGGACAGCTAGATGCAGAGAGGGCTGTAGTCCAATGAGGGACCAGTAGAGGACAGCTAGATGCAGAGAGCTGTAGGAACCAGTAGGAGGACAGCTAGATGCAGAGAGCTGTAGGAACCAGTAGAGGACAGCTAGATGCAGAGAGCTGTAGGAACCATAGAGGACAGCTAGATGCCATGAGAGAGGACTGATAGGAGAGGAACCAGTAGAGGACAGCTAGATGCAGAGATCTGTAGGAACCATTAGAGGACAGCTAGAGCTGTAGGAACCATGAGAGGACAGCTAGATGCAGAGAGCTGTAGGAACCAGTAGAGGACAGCTAGATGCAGCAGAGCTGTAGGAACCAGTAGAGGACAGCTAGATGCAGAGAGCTGTAGGAACCAGGAGAGGACAGCTAGATGTAGAGAGCTGTAGGAACCAGTAGAGGACAGCTAGATGCAGAGAGCTGTAGGAACCAGTAGAGGACAGCTAGATGCAGAGAGCTGTAGGAACCAGTAGAGGACAGCTAGATGCAGAGAGCTGATGCAGGAACCAGTAGAGGACAGCTAGATGCAGAGAGCTGTAGGAACCAGTAGAGGACAGCTAGATGCAGAGAGCTGTAGGAACCAGTAGAGGACAGCTAGATGCAGAGAGCTGTAGGAACCAGTAGAGGACAGCTAGATGCAGAGAGCTGTAGGAACCAGTAGAGGACAGCTAGATGCAGAAGGACAGCTGGATGCAGAGCTGTAGGAACCAGTAGAGGACAGCTAGAGGACAGCTAGATGCAGAGAGCTGAACCAGTGAGGACAGCTGGATGCAGAGAGCTGTAGGAACCAGTAGAGGACAGCTAGATGCAGAGAGCTGTAGGAACCAGTAGAGGACAGCTAGATGCAGAGAGCTGTAGGAACCAGTAGAGGACAGAGAGCTGTAGGAACCATTAGAGGACAGCTAGATGCAGAGAGCTGTAGGAACCAGTAGAGGACAGCTAGATGCAGAGAGCTGTAGGAACCAGTAGAGGACAGCTAGATGCAGAGAGCTGTAAGAACCAGTAGAGGACAGCTGGATGAAGAGAGCTGTAGGAACCAGTAGAGGACAGCTAGATGCAGAGAGCTGTAGGAACCAGTAGAGGACAGCTAGATGCAGAGAGCTGTAGGAACCAGTAGAGGGCAGATAGATGCAGAGAGCTGTAGGAACCAGTAGAGGACAGCTAGATGCAGAGAGCTGTAGGAACCAGTAGAGGGCAGATAGATGCAGAGAGCTGTAGGAACCAGTAGAGGACAGCTAGATGTAGAGAGCTGTAGGAACCAGTAGAGGACAGCTAGATGCAGAGAGCTGTAGGAACCAGTAGAGGACAGCTAGATGCAGAGAGCTGTAGGAACCATTAGAGGACAGCTAGATGCAGAGAGCTGTAAGAACCAGTAGAGGACAGCTAGATGCAGAGAGCTGTAGGAACCAGTAGAGGACAGCTAGATGCAGAGAGCTGTAGGAACCAGTAGAGGACAGCTAGATGCAGAGAGCTGTAGGAACCAGTAGAGGACAGCTAGATGCAGAGAGCTGTAGGAACCAGTAGAGGACAGCTAGATGCAGAGAGCTGTAGGAACCAGTAGAGGACAGATGCTAGATGCAGCTAGAGCTGTAGGAACCAGTAGAGGACAGCTAGATGCAGAGAGCTGTAAGAACCAGTAGAGGACAGCTGGATGCAGAGAGCTGTAGGAACCAGTAGAGGACAGCTAGATGCAGAGAGCTGTAGGAACCAGTAGAGGACAGCTAGATGCAGAGAGCTGTAGGAACCAGTAGAGGACAGCTGGATGCAGAGAGCTGTAGGAACCAGTAGAGGACAGCTAGATGCAGAGAGCTGTAGGAACCATTAGAGGACAGCTAGATGCAGAGAGCTGTAGGAACCAGTAGAGGACAGCTAGATGCAGAGAGCTGTAGGAACCAGTAGAGGACAGCTAGATGCAGAGAGCTGTAAGAACCAGTAGAGGACAGCTGGATGCAGAGAGCTGTAGGAACCAGTAGAGGACAGCTAGATGCAGAGAGCTGTAGGAACCAGTAGAGGACAGCTAGATGCAGAGAGCTGTAGGAACCAGTAGAAGACAGCTATATGCAGAGAGCTGTAGGAACCAGTAGAGGACAGCTAGATGCAGAGAGCTGTAGGAACCAGTAGAGGACAGCTAGATGCAGAGAGCTGTAGGAACCATTAGAGGACAGCTAGATGCAGAGAGCTGTAGGAACCAGTAGAGGACAGCTAGATGCAGAGAGCTGTAGGAACCATTAGAGGACAGCTAGATGCAGAGAGCTGTAGGAACCAGTAGAGGACAGCTAGATGCAGAGAGCTGTAGGAACCATTAGAGGACAGCTAGATGCAGAGAGCTGTA